>NC_057803.1:562605849-562644582 GCF_018294505.1 Triticum aestivum
ACCTCGCCGGTGCCCCCTCCCCAACCGGCATGCCTCCTCTTCGCCGGACCTCCCCGAACCTCCCCGCGCCCATTGCCCCATTCCCTGCTAAGCTGTCGTGAGGCCCGACCTATCCTTCTCTCCCCGCCCCTGCGCTCACCACGCCGACGGCCGTGCCCCCGCGCCCCTCCTCTCTCTCTCTCCTTCGCCCGCGACGGCGCTGGCCTCGCCGTGCGCCGCGTGTGCCCCGCCTCGCCCCTCTCTGCCGCGGTCACAGCCGCCGCCCCGCTCGCCCACATCCCGCGCGCTCCGGCCACCGCTGCTCTCCATCCGCCCCTGCTGCCGCTGCTGTGCTGCTGCCGTGCCCGTCGCCGTGAGCTCCGCCTCACTCGCTCGCTGCTGCGCGAACCCCCCTTACCTCGTCCCCTCCTACCTTCGCCGTCGCCACATCATCCATGGCCTTGTCCGCCGCTCACGCACGCGCACGCGCACACTCGTCGCCCGCCCCGCACTACTCTGCGCCCGCGCAGTTGCTCGCCGGCTGCGTTCCGGCCGCCGCAGCCCCCTTCGCCTCTGGCCGCTGCTGGACGCACCCACCGGTGCCCCGCTGCTCCGGTCGTGGCCACGAGCCAGGCGTCGCCCCCTTCCTCCCCTCGCTGGCCGCGTCGGGCGTCGGTGCCCTCACGCCCGCTCGACCCCGCTTTGGGCTCACCTCGCTAACGGGCGGGCTGAGGCTTCTTTCGTGCCCGCGCCCGGCAGCCCATGCCCGCTATGGCCCCTCTGGGCCACAGACAGGTGGGGCCCAGCCCCCAGAACGATTAAAAAAGATTTAAAAATAATAATAAATAATAAATAAAATTATTAATTAAATTAATCAATTAATTAATTAAAGGATTAATTAACTTAATTAATTTTGATTAATTAAACTAAAACAACTAACTAAGCCTAACTAATTAACCTAAACCCTAATTAACTAAAACAGTCAATGACAGGGGGGTCCCACCCCTGTTGACGAGTCAAACGTTGACTGGTCAACAGGGTCCCTCTGGCCCACTTGTCAGCCACTGGGTACACTTTTGTGTACATTGTGCTGGGTGCGCCTAGCAATTTAACATTTATTTTCGAATTAAAAATAAATTCAGAATAATAATAAAATCTTTAGAAAATCATATCTTTTAATCCGTAACTCAGATTAAATTATTTTCAACATGAAAGTTGCTCAGAACGACGAGAAGAATCCGGATACGGAGCCCGTTCGTCCGCCACGCATCCCTAGCATAGCAAACACACAACTTTCCCCCTCCGTTCATCTGTCCGAAAACATGAAACACCGGGAATACTTTCCCGGATGTTTTCCCCCTTCACCGGTACCACCTCGTACCGCGTTAGGGCACGCCTAGCATCACGCTTTGTCATGTCATGCATCATCATGCATTACTTTGCATTATATTTATTGTTTCTCCCCCCTCTTCTGTCGCTAGACATCGAGACCGACGCCACTGCTACCCAGTACGACTACGGTGTTGACGACCCCTCTCTCTTGCCAGAGCAACCAGGCAAGCCCCCCCCCTTGATCACCACATATCGCCTACTCTCCTCTATACTGCTTGCATTAGAGTAGTGTAGCCTATTGCTGGTTTTCGTTAATCCTATCCTGATGCATAGCATGTCCTTGCTGCTACTGTTGTTACCATTACCTGCAATCCTAGTGCTTAGTATAGGATGCTAGTTTATCATCAGTGGCCATACATTCTTGTCCATCTGCCATGCTATACTATCGGGCCGTGATCACTCGGGAGTTGATCACGGGTATATATCTATACATAATATATGATACTTGTGGTGACCAAAGATGGGTCGGCTCGTAGGAGTACCCGCGAGTGATTCAAGGATTGGGTCTGAAAGGACGTTTGTCCCGACGGCCCTCTGAGTGGATCTTTGTGGCGAATCGACAGGGTAGGTTGAGACCACCTAGGAGAGAGGTGGGCCTGGCCCTGGTCGGCGTTCGCGGTTATTTCAAGATAACACGTTTAACGAGATCTTGGTAGTTGATCTGAGTCTGGCTACTGGCCTATACACACTAACCATCTACACGGGGACAGTTATGGGCACTCGAGGTCGTGGTATCAGTCGAAGCCTTCGTGACGTCAGCGACTGAGCGGCGCGCGCCGGATTGGACTGGAACGCCTGCTAGGCTAGGTCTGCTTCCGGCCGCGTTCGCAACGTGCAGGTGTGTAAAGGGCGATGGGCCCAGACCCCTGCGCCATAGGATTTAGACCGGCATGCTGACCTCTCTGTTGTGCCTAGATAGGGCTGCGACGTGTTGATCTTCCGAGGCTGGGCATGACCCAGGAAAGTGTGTCCGGCCAAATGGGATCGAGCGTGTTGGGTTATGTGGTGCACCCCTGCAGGGAAGTTAATCTATTCGAATAGCCGTGATCTTCGGTAACAGGAAGACTTGGAGTTGTACCTTGACCTTATGACAACTAGAACCGGATACTTAATAAAACACACTCTTCCAAGTGCCAGATACAACCGGTGGTCGCTCTCTCACAGGGCGACGAGGGGAGGATCATCGGTTAGGATTATGCTACGCGATGCTACTTGGAGAACTTACCATCTACTCTCTTCTCCTGCTGCAAGATGGAGGTTACCAGAAGCATACTCTTCGAAAGGACTAGCTATCCCCCTCTTATTCCGGCATTCTGTAGTTCGGTCCATATATGATAGCCTTATTCCATTTGATACCAATGCATACATATGTAGTGTAGCTCCTTGCTTGCGAGTACTTTGGATGAGTACTCACGGTTGCTTTTCTCCCCCTTTTTCCCCTTTCCAATATCCGATTGCTGCAACCGGACGTTGGAGCCCAGGAGCCAGACGCCACCGTCACCGACGACTACTACTACACTGGAGGTGCCTACTACTACGTGCAGCCCGCTGACGGCGACCAAGAGTAGTTTAGGACGATCCCAGGCAGGAGGCATGCGCCTCTTTCAATCTGTATCCCAGTTTGTGCTAGCCTTCTTAAGGCAAACTTGTCTAACTTATGTCTGTACTCAGATATTGTTGCTTCCGCTGACTCGTCTATGATCGAGCTCTTGTATTCGAGGCCTCGAGGCCCCTGGCTTGTAATATGATGCTTGTATGACTTATTTTATTTGTAGAGTTGTGTTGTGATATCTTCCCGTGAGTCCCTGATCTTGATCGTACACGTTTGCGTGTATGATTAGTGTACGATTGAATCGGGGGCGTCACAAGTTGGTATCAGAGCCGACTGCCTGTAGGAATCCCCCTTCCACACTCCTTGGCCGAAGTCGAGTCTAGACATTACAAAAACTTTTACTAACATGGCTGTGTGCCTTACGGGCCCATGTCGCCATCTGGGTGGTATTAGGATCTTTTACTCCTCGATCCTTACTCTGGGACTCTGAACTCTCTCCTACTCGGGTTAAACAATTTTACTAACTCTAACACTAGGATCACGTGACCACATTCACCCCAAAGTGGGATAAGCCCTAGCTATTCATTAGAGTAGTATATTGAACATTATCCACACTGTCAGTTGACTCCTTTGAAACATCTTTGTTTTCAGATGGAACCCACGAGACAGGTCATGCGCCACACCACGGCCATTGGTGCCTCAGGATCACCTGCTGTGCTGGTTGAGATGATGACCTATCTGGGTTATCACTGGCACCCTGAGTACACCGTCTATGAGGAGTACCAGGACTTCAACTAGGAGCAGTACCGTGCCATCGTCCACCTCTACTCTCGAGAGTATGACTCCACTAGCGTGCTGCACACTGCTCATGGTGTTGGAGTGACCATCGACATGGCGGTCCATGATGCTGCTTATGCTGCTCTGACACGTCTTCGTGGAGAGTATCAGGAGTTGGACACCTCCCCCTTCAGGCACATTGCTATCGCATCTGATGTTGGTGCTGAGGGATACTACACTGCTGCCTACTCCACCGTCACACGAGAGCCCTTCTACCATCAGAACCTGGTTCTGTGTGCTGATGGGCTGGATAGAGCTAACCGAGCTCTTCGCCATGAGTTGTACACCACCCGTCAACACCTGTACCGTGCTCTGACGCTGTTGCACCCCTCTGTCCGATCTGGTGATCTGTTGTGTTCTGCGATCTACCCTGCCAGGACCGTGATGCCCCAGGGCGTCGGCTGGCCTGATGTGGGAGGCTACTCTCCTGCACTTGGTCCTCTCCTGCCACATACACATCGGGTTCTGCACCAGAGTATCCGCGGACCCTAGGCTACTCGTGTGGAGGTCTTCCCTTCGCGTCACTACCAGCTGTCGGGCTACACCTACCTCCGCAGTACCGCGTGGGACTGATGTAGACTTGCTTGTTAATGTTAGATGCATTCGCCGTGAGCCTGCGTGCCGCCTATGATGTCTTAGTCTATGTACTGAACTCTGTGTACCGAACTCAATGCATGATCTCTTTTGTAAGATATGCCGACTACTATGTAGTATCTATCGTGCTGCTTTCGTTGTGCATGTTTCATCATGAATGATTCTTGTCTTCGCAAATTTCTCAATGCTGAACTACCCCTGTTATATATCAGCAGGATGGTTAGACCAGGTGGTCGTGGTCGTGGTGGCAACGCCCCACCACCGCCTGAGTGCATGGCTGGGATGATGCAACAGTTTGAGATGAATCGTCAGTTCATGGAGAATATTATAGCTCAATTTCCTCGCCCCAATATGAACCAACAGCCAACCCAAGTGACTCTACAGGATTTCATGCGCCTCAACCCAACCGTGTACCGCAGCTCAACTCAGCCTCTGGATGCTGATGACTGGCTCCATGACATCACCTATGAGATGGAGTCTGCTGATGTAGCCCCTGCCAGCTATGTCACCTTTGCTTCCTTCTTCCTGAAAGGACCCACAACTCAATGGTGGGACAGCCACAGGCGTACTCTGCCAGCTGGAACAATCATCACCTGGCCAGACTTCCAAGCTGCCTTCCGTGCTCGCTTCATTCCTCAGGGAGTCATGGACCGGAAGAAGCGTGAGTTCCGCAACCTCACCCAAGGCAACAAAACTGTGGAAGCTTATCAGCGGGAGTTTCTGGACTTGTCCCGCTATGCTGAAGAAGACATTGCAACTGATGCACGCAGACAGGAGAAGTTCCGTGATGGCCTTCAAGCTAACATCAAGCTCGCACTTCTAGTGCATGACTTTGCTGATTTCGCCACCCTGGTGAACAAGGCCATCAATGTCGAAACTGGTCTGCAGGAATACCAGGGCTCTCACAGGCGCAACCGTGACACGGGCTCATCTTCGGGCCCGTCCTCGCAGAAGCGTAAGATATGGATTCCCAACAGCATGTACCATCCAACTGCACCTGCCCCAAGGCAGCCCTATGCTGCACCTCGTCTGCCTGCTCCACCAACTAGGCAGCCAAGACTTCCAGCTCCACCACCACAAACTCCTGTTCCCACTCCTAATAATGGTCTGTGCTTCAGGTGTGGTCAACCAGGACACCGTGCTAGGGAATGCAACCAGAACCAGAATCAACTGGCCCTCCCAGCAACTAGCCGTGGAAGCAACCAGCCCCGCAACACCAATGCCAAGTCTTATGGTCGTGTTCATGCCAACCATGTTGATCTCAATGAAGTTCTAGACCAGCCTGCTACCGTGATGGGTACACTCCTCGTAAATTCAGTACCAGCATCTGGTTTATTTGATACAGGAGCATCACATTCATTCATATCAGCTGAGTTTGCATTCATGCATGGCATTAAATACGAAGAGATGAACACAGCGATTGTGGTACACACTCCTACGGGCCAGTGTCAAACCTCTATGGTTAGTCACAACGTTCCCGTTGAAATTGAAGGACTGGAATTCCTTGCCTCTCCCATCGTACTAAAGTCCTGTAGCATCGACCTCATTCTGGGAATGGATTGGTTGAAAGCGCATACTGCTTCTATAGTTTGCGCCACCAAGGTCGTCCATCTGCTACACCCTTCTAATGAAATAATTGCTTACCAAGCTCATCTAGTTTAGAACGCCGAGGAACATCTTTATGCCTTGAATGCGTTGAACGCTGCACCACTCGAGGGCATTGAAAACATTCCCATCGTTCGTGAATTCCAAGACGTCTTCCCAGAAGAACTTCCAGGGATTCCCCCTGCTAGAGCTGTTGAATTCATCATCGACTTGAAACCCGGCACCACCCCTATAGCTAAACGACCCTACAAGATGCCGCCGCATGAACTCATAGAGCTTAAGGAGGAAATCGACAAATCTCTTGTCAAAGGTTTCATTCGCCCAAGTTGCTCTCCTTGGGGAGCACCTTCTCTCTTTGTTAAGAAGAAGGATGGGACAAACCGATTAGTCCAAGACTACCGTCCTATAAACCAAGCTACCATTCAAAACAAATATCCTCTTCCTCGGATCAATGATCTTTATGATCAACTGGCTAGCTCATCAGTGTTCTCCAAACTCGACTTGAGGTTGGGTTACCACCAGATCCGTGTTCGTGAAGAGGATATTCCAAAAACCGCCTTCGTGACTCGGTATGGGTCATACGAGTACACCATCATGTCATTCGGCTTAACGAATGCTCCCGCCACTTTCTCTCGCCTGATGAATTATATATTCATGGATTACCTCGACCAGTTCATCGTGGTTTATCTGGATGACATCCTGGTATTTTCCAAGAACAAGGAAGAACATGCTGGACATCTTCGTCTTGTGCTCGAAAAGCTTCGAGAGCATCAACTGAATGCTAAGTATTCCAAGTGTGAATTCTGGCTCCCCAAAGTAACCTATCTTGGGCATGTCATCTCCAAGGATGGTATTGATGTCAACCCTGAACGAGTTCAGCCTATTCTCGATTGGACTCCTCCGAAGAATGTCAAGCAAGTCCGAAGTTTTCTCGGTCTCGCCAGCTATTGTCGTTAATTCGTTGAGAACTTCTCCAAGATTGCCAGGCCTCTGACTAATCTGTTACATAAGGGTGTCAAGTTCGACCGGACAGGCAAGTGTCAGGAAAGTTTCCAGGCGCTCAAAGACAAGTTGACTTCCGCCCCCGTGCTTGCTCCACCTGATACTAAGAAGGACTTCGTCATTTACTATGACGCTTCCCGTCAAGGATTAGGCTGTGTCCTAATGCAAGAGCACAGAGTGATTGCTTATGCCTCTCGTCAACTACGCCCTCACAAAGAAAACTACCCAGTTCACGACCTCGAGCTTGCTACTGTCATTCATGCACTGAAGCAGTGGCGACATTACCTTCTCGGTAATCGTTGCGAAATCTTCACCGACCACCAAAGTCTGAAGTATCTGTTTACTCAGCCGGATCTGAACCTCCGTCAGTAGAGATGGATGGAGACTGTTGCAGACTTTGACGTGGGTATATCCTATACCCCCGGCAAGGCTAATGTAATGGTTGATGCCTTGAGCCGCAAGTCTTACTGCAATCACCTCCAGGTTCACAAAGTTCAGCTGTCGGTGTCAAAACCGGCGGATCTCGGGTAGGGGGTCCCGAACTGTGCGTCTAGGCCGGATGGTAACAGGAGGCAGGGAACATGATGTTTTTTACCCATGTTCGGGCCCTCTTGATGGAGGAAAAACCCTACGTCCTGCTTGATTAATATTGATGATATGGGTAGTACAAGAGTAGATCTACCACGCGATCAAGGAGGCTAAACCCTAGAAGCTAGCCTATGGTATGATTGTTGTATATGGAGTTGATTGCCTACGGACTACAACCCTCCGGTTTATATAGACACCGGATAGGGTTAGGGTTACACAGAGTCAGTTACAATGGTAGGAGATCTTCAATATCCGCATCGCCAAGCTTGCCTTCCACGCCAAGGAAAGTCCCATCCGGACACGGGACAAAGTCTTCATTCTTGTATCTTCATAGTCCAGGAGTCCGGCCGAAGGTATAGTCCGGCTACCCGAACACCCCCTAATCCAGGACTCCCTCAGTAGCCCCTGAACCAGGCTTCAATGACGACGAGTCCGGCACGCAAATTGTCTTCGGCATTGCAAGGCGGGTTCCTCCTCCAAGTCCTTCATAGAAGATTGTAAACACCAAGAGTAGTGTCTGGCTCTGCAAAATAAGCTTCCACATATTGCCATAGAGAGAATAATATTAACACAAATCAAATCTATTGACGTATTCCGCAGTGCATCATCACACTATAGCCAAGTCCTTTACTCGAATCGTTTTCACTTTTCCACCTCAGTGTGTTTTGCGAGGCGGTTTCCTTGGCACGTCTTGTCAAAGCAGAGATCATGTGCCCCCCTTTTACGGGATTCTCATCAATACGGACGTGGGTAACCCAATCGTGCCTGTTAGCATGTTTTGTCGATTAAAGGCGAGTCCCAACCGGTTACGGGGAGGGCCCCTGGTATTCAACCTCTTATAAAGAGACCAAGGCCTTACTCCTTTTTCCAATCTCAAACGAGTTCGCCCGTCGCCTCGAGTTCCAACACCCTAGGCTCCAGATTCCAGGCGCTTCGGACCTTCGACAATGTCCGGTTCCGACCTTCAAGGCCGATGGATGCCCTCCTCCGTCACGAAGGAGGACGTGCTAAAGTTGAGAGAGGCTAAGTTTTGACCGCCGAAATTCCACATAGGTTGCCTGCTCAAAGGCAGGCTATTCCCAGTCCCCAGCCCGGTGAGAGCGTAGTGTTCATGTCTCACTTCCTTCGGGGGTTAGGCTTCCCGATGGATCCCTTCGTGAGGGGGCTGCTGTTTTAATACGGGCTGGAATTTCATGACTTAGCTCCGGAGTCCATCCTCCACATTTCCTCATTCATTGTTGTGTGCAAAGCGTTCCTCTTTGTTACTCCTCACTTCGGATTATGGCTCAAGACTTTTGGAGTGGAGCTGAAGATGATCGAGGGACGGCACGCAGAGTGTGGAGGCGCTGTCATAAGTAAGAATGCTGATGCTCCATGGCCCAAGGGCTCCTTTCAAGAGGAGCTCGGCTTGTGGCAACGAGAATTGTTCTACATCACCGCTCCCAGGAGCGCCAAGTGGGCGGCACCTCCTGCCTTTCGCTCGGGTCCCCCATCACGGCTAGCGTCATGGGTCAACAAAGGATTAGATTGTGGGTTATCCAAAGACGTGCCCTTGTTGCAGGGCCGCATCAGGGATCTCTTAGAAAGAGTCCTCAACCTAGTCAAGGTGACGCAGGTCATGCTGATTCGCCGAACACTGCCCGGCAAACGTCGCTCCCTTCGTCTATGGGAGTTTAATCCGGAGGGACCACGAGCTCTCCAGCATTTTATGGGCGCAACGCCCGTGGAGATGTATAAACTGTTCTTCGGATCACAAATGATGTCCGGATTTGACCGAGGACGCAGGCTTAAGCTGCAATCGCCTGGATACCCAAGTAAGTAACCTTGTGCCCGGACCTACTATCCATATAATCGTCATAAACTTGCCCCTAAAAGAGTTGTCCTTTTAAACAGGAGTGGATAGCGAAGGCAAAGCTGATCAGGTGTCTGGCTCCCCTTCCCGAAACCAGGCCAGATCCCGTGCTTGTCAGGATGTTGAAGATAATGCCTTTGGAGGGAAGTAAGGGGAAGGACAAGGGAACTATGGCCTCCTCGAAGGAGGCTGCTCCGAAGGGAGGAACCGACAATTCCTCTCCCAAGGGGAAGAAGAGGGCCGCCTCTGACGACCCGGAGACCATGGCCCCGAAGCAGGGGAGAAAATCCTCGTCAGAGGGTCCGACGCCGGGGAGTTCCTCGGCCGAACTACGCCCTCAAAGGAATCAGCCCTCCAGTGAGCCGTAAGTAGAGAGAGGTTTTCCTTTTGAGGGATGAGAGAAATCCTTGATTTATATCTGAGAAGATTAACCGAAATTTTACCTTGTAGCTCGAACCTCAGCCCTTCTCAGCAGAGCTCGTCTTTGGGGGATCTTCTTCCGGAGATGATGGAGAGCGGGACGCCTCCCCCTGCCGTACCTCCTAGCAAGGCGGGCGACCCTGAGGTGTCATCGTGGAGGGTTTCTCTGAATCCGGCAGGGGCGGAAGATAGCTATGTGCCCCCCCAAGGCTCTCCGCGTCCGGCCTTCGAAAGAGGCCTTAGGACAAGTCCGACACCGTCTGGTGCTCGGCCGGAGGAGCTAAAGATTCTGCTAGGGCGAGCTTCTATCTCAGAGGAGCACCGTGCATTGATGGGCACAGTGATTGAAAGGATTTCATCCGTAGAAAGCGGATTGCATGAGGCCGTCAAAAGTTTACTGACAGGTTTTGAGGTACGTTAGATAATGTACACTTTTCTCAGTTGCGCATAAGTAAGATGCGCCCTGCGTAGATAGTAGCCCCTGAGACTCTGCGCGTTGTCAAGAAATGACGGCACACAGAGGATCATAATCCCAGGTCTAAGATGTCGCCTTTGAATGTAGGTGGCGAGGTGTCCGGAATCAAGCCAAACTGATGATGTGGCCGAACTAAAGCGGCAACTGGACGTGGCAGATGCCGACATCGCGCTTGTCAATAAGCGGCTTGATGAGGCTCAAGGTATGTAATTCTTCGGGCGGCATCAGGTAAGAGGAGCTTCATGATAGTGTCTTACAATGTGTGTGCTTGACGCAGATGGTACGACCGCCGTGGAGAATCTTAGGGCAGAACTTGCCCGAGCTAAGGAGCAAGGCAGAAAAAGCGATGCGGGTGCCGAGAAGGCCCTTGAAGAGCTGAGAGCCGAACAGGCTGCTCACTGCCGAAGCAAAGAAGAGATGGCCGAGATGGCCGAGAAGTTAAAGAGCGCTGCAGACCGTTGCAAACTTCTTGAGAAAGAAGACCGGGCGAGACAGACGGACTTAGAGAAGGCCGTTGCTGATGCCAAGGACGCTCGCTCTGCGATGAGAGCTGCGAAGGAGGAGCTGCGTCAGGCCGAACAGATTGCGGCTGGAAAGCCCTTCATGCTGCAGAGGAAGTTTGTGATCCCAAGTTTGCTCCGTTGGGCCGGATGTGGAGTGTGGAGGACACCTATCTGGATTTGGCAGCAAGTGCTGCTGATGCGACCGAACACTTTCGAGATCTAAAAGATCGCGAAGTGGAAAAGCTTTTCTGGTCACAGTTCCACAATCCAGAGCGTCCACTAGCAGTGGACGATCGTCTGGCTCAATGGGCCGAACTGAATAGATTGTCCGGACTCGCCATGAAGTACGCCATGGGTCATCAGTGGCCTGGGAGATCGGAGCCGAAGAGTTATTTCAGCTTGGTGCAGCAATTCCTTGACGCGGTGCCGCGTATAAATGCAATGAAGAGGTCAGCATGCATAGAGGGCGCTAGGATGGCTCTTGCCCGTGTTAAGACATACTGGGCAGAGATGGAGACCACCATTGTTGCGTCCCGAGATTCGGACAAAAGCCGAGTACCCTCCGAGCACTATTTTCAGGAAGTTCTTGAAGGCGCTCGTGTAATAGAGACACAGTGCCCAAAAGATGCTATGTTATGATAGCATATGTATTTATAAAGTAATATTTTGATAAACTGTAGTGGCCTTTTTTATACTTGGGCCTCCAAGTATTGGGAACACCTCCTGTGCGGCCGTTTTAAGATATATATATATATATATATATATATATATATATATATATATATATATATATATATATATATATATATATATATATATATATACACATAATCTGAAAGATGGCAGTCGTTGGCTTCAGCCCCCATGCACATAGTGCGGGGGTGCTCGCAAAAGACGCATTTTCACACTTAACCCAACGTCTTGGTCCTACAAAGGAGGTGATAGCGCAGCGGGCCAGGCAACCGGACTATGATGCTTTAACACTTTCACTTAGCCATAGGAGTTTGACAATGAGACTATTTAGGTAGCTCCTTGGTGGCAACTGCGCTCGTCCGAGTTCGGGGCGCGTATGTGCCTGACCGAGAAGCGGCCCTTCGTTAAAGCGGAGGAACCCGATAGATTCCGATAGGTCATCGAGTGGCTGACCAGTCTCACGCTACATCATGACAGTCAGTTTTCGGCTTTCTCTACTGAGGTGCTCGCCCGGCCGAACCGGGGCACAATCGCAGTAGTTCTCCCGGTGCTACCTTAGCCGATAGAGCGGAACGTAAGGTAGCCGAACTCAGGAGCCGGGCAACCCAACATTTGACCAAAGACATGATTCGAAGTTGATGCATATAATGCCAAAACTCGCGACGCCGAACACTCCCTAAGGTGTTCGGTCTTTATGAGTGCGGGCAAAACAACACTCTTTATTAAAAAAGCCCCTAGTGTCCAGGTACGTGCAAAAATTCTGACGTGGCCACATGCCAAGGCGCCAGCCTCCTCCTTGGTTATATAAGAAAGAAAAAACCAGGGGATGTGTAGCAACAAGAGACAGTAAAAAAGGTTTACGCAGGGTCTTAATCTAAAAAGAATCCTTTAGGACGGGTCCCTACTGCACATTTGCGCCTGTGTCTCCGTTGTGCCGTATCCTGGATGGGCGCCGCATGACGTTCATCTGTAAAATTAAGGAACTGAGTTGAAAACGGGTCGTGCCGAAAAAGTTTAAAATAAGCAAAGTATAAAGTAAGATATATAAGATTGAGCTTTATTGTCTCTTATTGTATATGCGTGGAGCCCCTAGTGCGGGGGTATATGGCTTCTAGGCCTGCATCAATGATGATTTTGCACCAAACTCGTCTATCCGCGTTTGTGGTCTTGAATGACCTATTTCGAAGTTTTTTGGCCGGTGAGGCCATTTTGCTGTGGGGCTGTCAAAGCGGCCGCACAGTCCTCCGCTTGGGGAGGCGCACTTTAGTGCTTCCCCTTCAAAGAGATGATGCCTCGTGGACCGGGCATCTTAAGTGTAAGAGATGTGTAATGCGGTATTGCGTTAAAGCGAGCGAAAGCTTCGCGTCCTAGTAGTGCTTGATAGCGACTTGAGAACGGGACGATATGGAAGGTCAACTTTTCGCGGCGGAGGTTATCGGCAGAGCCGAATATGACTTCGAGCCGGAGAAAACCCATACAATGGGTGTCCGGACCAGGTATTACCCCTTGAAAGGAGGTTTTGCTGCGGCGGATTCTTGCTGGGTTTATCCCCATGTGCTGGATTGTATCCTGATATATCAGGTTTAGTCCACTGCCGCCGTCTATAAGGACATTTGAAAACTAGAGTCCGCCAATTATTGGATCAAGTATCAAGGCAGTCCAGCCTACATTCTTGATATTCCTAGAATAATCTAGCTGATAGAAGATGATCGGTTTTGACAACCAGTGGCAGGACCCTTTGGGGATGGGCCGTGTGGTGCGTACCTTTACGGGCGCCGCATGTTTTGTTATGTGAAGTGAGTTCACTGTTTTTACTTCTTGTGGGAAGTTCTTTTATTTCCTGGTGCTCTGCTTTTGGGGTTCGTCCTCGTCTTCGCTTGGTGTGTCGAGCCCCTTGTGTTCAGCATTGAGTCTGCCGGATTGTTTGAAAACCCAACAGTCCCTGTGGGTATGGTTAGCAGGCTTCCCGGGAGTACTGTGTATCTGACATATCCTGTCCAGGATTTTATTTAGGTTGGATGGATCGTCCCTTTATCCTGGGGGGGCTGATTTTTCCTAATTTTGTCGCGAGCCTTTGAATCCGGCATTGACTGCCGTGCTCTTCGGACTTTTGTCCTTAGTCCAGCGACGGTCCTTGTTGCGTCACGGTTTTCCGTTTCCATCCCTAGTTTCAGATGTACTTGGGTCGCTGGGGCTGCACCTTGCCAACCAGCTGTCCTCCCCTGCACAAAAGCGGGTCATGAGGCTTGTTAGTGCGGCCATTGTTCTTGGCTTTTCTTGGCCGAGGTGTCTGGCGAGCCATTCATCTCGGATGTTATGCCTGAAAGCTGCTAAGGCTT
Organism: Triticum aestivum; assembly: GCF_018294505.1. Taxonomy (NCBI): domain Eukaryota; kingdom Viridiplantae; phylum Streptophyta; class Magnoliopsida; order Poales; family Poaceae; genus Triticum; species Triticum aestivum. Next base: position 562,619,681 of record NC_057803.1, read on the forward strand.
CGGCGTCCGGACAGTCGACTACCTGATTCTTTTTAGTGAGGAATCTATTCCAGAACTGCCGAGCTGATTCTCCGGGTTGTTGAGTTATGTGACTAAGATCGTCTACATCCGGAGAGCGGACATAGGTCCCTTGAAAGTTTGCTCGGAAAGCATCCTCGAGCACTTCCCAGCTTCCAATTGTTTTTTCGGGAAGGCTTTTAAGCCAATGCCGGGCTGGCCCTTTAAGCTTAAGGGGTAGATATTTTATGGCGTGGAGGTCATCTCCTCTAGCCATGTGTATGTGGAGGATATAATCCTCGATCCAAACTCCAGGGTCTGTTGTTCCATCATATGCCTCTATGTTTACGGGTTTGAATCCCTCTGGGAATTCATAGTCCAGGACCTCATCGGTGAAACATAGGGTGTGTGTGGCACCCCTGTATTTGGGTGTGCCGGATTCTGATGATGGCTTCATAGCGTTGCTTACAAGAGCTTGCCTTCTTGGCCCATAAATGGACCTGACTGGGCCATGATGCGAATCCTTAAGTGGGTCGCATGCCGATTTAGGTGCGGCGCCGCTTGCCGCTTTATGGGGTCGTCTATCCGACCATGTGGCTTTTTCATTTTTTGAATGCGAGGGCTCTAGGGCCTCTTCGTCGAATTCAGGTAGTAGCTTTCTTTTCGGATAGCTTTTAGTGCGGCGACTGTCGCCGTACTTACCTGTGGTATTGATTACTTTGCTCCATCTAATCCGGAGTGCATCTTCCGCTGCTTTTAGCTTCCGCTTCTGCTTTTTTAGGCTGCGTGCAGTTGCAACGAGCCTCTCATGGAGATTATTTTGCTCCATAGGTTTATTCTGTGTGAGGTCATCCGGAATGTCGTTTTCTTCGGAGGAGGGATATTCGGTTTCTCTATCCGTGTTGCCCTGTTCGGATGGTTGCTCTAAGGCCTACTCGTTGTCTACCGGCTCGTCCTGCTCTATGGCTGGGTTTTTGTCAAGGCGGGGCTTGGGTCGGCGTTTATGCCGACGCTTTGATTGCTTTTCGGGGGGTCAAACTCCCGTCCCATCCCCTTTTCCCTCGTTGTCGCTTCCTTTAGGGGTATCCACCATGTACACATCGTGAGATGAGGTGGCTGTCCAATGCCCTATGGGCGCTGGTTCGTCGGTATCTCCTGCATCGTCATCCATGCTGTCGATGTCTCCGGAGTCGAAGTTGAGCACATCATTTAAATTGTCAACAGTGGCTACCAAGTGGGTGGTGGGTGGGCTTTGAATTTCTTCATCGTCTGTATCCCATCCTCGCTGACCGTAGTTCGGCCAGGGCTCTCCTGATAAGGACAGAGACTTGAGAGAGTTCAGGATATCGCCACAAGGCGAGTGCTGAAAGATGTCTGCGGCGGTGAACTCTATTATCGGCGCCCAATCGGATTCGATCGGCAGGGGCGCGGGGGGTTCGGAGTTCGGAAAGGAGTCCGGATCCCCGGAGTCACGGATCATGCAGAGTGCGGGGCTAGCGTTCGGCTCGATCGCCTTTGAGATCGAAGCCCCCGAGGTGACATCCAATCGCTCATTCTCGATTGGCGCAATAGGCTCCGAGTTAAGGGTCGGAACCGATGCGTGTGCGGCCTCCAGGACACTGTCCGGAGGCAGAGCTAGATCATGCCCCTCGAGATAGTGCGGCGCGCTTGGCCGTGGCTCGAACCCGTCGAAGTTCAAGTCTCCGCGGATGTTAGCCGTGTAGTTTAAGCTTCCAAACCTGACTTGATGGCCAGGGGCGTAGCTTTCGATTTGCTCCAGGTGGCCGAGCGAATTGGCCCACAGAGCGAAGCCACCGAAGACGAAGATCTGTCCGGGGAGAAAAGTCTCACCCTGGACTGTATCGTTGTTGATGATCAAAGGAGCCATCGGGCCTAAAGGCGACGACACAGAGGAACTCTCAATGAAAGCACCAATGTTGGTGTCAAAACCAGCGGATCTCGGGTAGGGGGTCCCGAACTGTGCGTCTAGGCCGGATGGTAACAGGAGGCAGGGAACACGATGTTTTTTACCCAGGTTCAAGCCCTCTTGATGAAGGTAAAACCCTACGTCCTGCTTGATTAATATTGATGATATGGGTAGTACAAGAGTAGATCTACCACGAGATCAAGGAGGCTAAACCCTAGAAGCTAGCCTATGGTATGATTGTTGTATATGGAGTTGATTGCCTACGGACTACAACCCTCCGGTTTATATAGACACCGGATAGGGTTAGGGTTACACAGAGTCGGTTACAATGGTAGGAGATCTTGAATATCCGCATCACCAAGCTTGCCTTCCACGCCAAGGAAAGTCCCAGCCGGACACGGGACAAAGTCTTCAATCTTGTATCTTCATAGTCCAGGAGTCCGGCCGAAGGTATAGTCCGGCTACCCGAACACCCCCTAATCCAGGACTCCCTCATCAGCCCTCGCTTGTCGAAGAATTTAGAAAGTTGAACCTTCATATTGTTCCTCCTGGAGCACTCGCCCCCCCTCCCCCTAGAGTTTCAGAAGATGAATCTTCGTGTTGTTGCTAAGGGTTCTCTAAATACCCTGGCTGTCGTAGCAGATCTTGTAGCTAGTATAAAGACTATTCAAGGTTGTGACTCTGAAGTCCATAAGATTAAACGTCATCTAGCAGAAGGAAAGCCCTCCTTCTTCTCTATCGCCGATGATGGCGCCTTGTACTTCAAAGGCCGCCTAGTGGTACCACGTTCGAGGAAAAACCTGGATCAGACTAAAGGGGTTATGAAAGAAGCTCATGATACGCCTTTGTCTATTCATCCTGGTAGTACAAAGATGTACCAAGATATTCGTCAAAGATTCTGGTGGTCTAATATGAAGCAGGATATTGCTCGTTATGTTGCTGAGTGTGACGTTTGTCGCCATATCAAAGCAGAGCATCAAAGGCCTGCTGGAACTCTGCAACCTATCTCTATTCCTGAGTGGAAATTGGACCATGTTGAAATGGACTTCGTCACTGGATTTCCCAAATCACAGAAAGGTAATGATGTTATTCTTGTCGTCATTGACCGGCTTTCTAAAGTTGCACATTTTCTGGCGGTCAAAGAGACAATCACTGCTAGTCAGCTTGCTACTCTCTACATGTCCAGAATTGTTTCACTTCACGGTATTCCACTGGTTATCAGTTCATACCGTGGCAGCTTATTCACTTCAAGATTCTGGGAAAGTTTCCAAGAAGCTATGGGGACTCATCTGTCGTTCAGTACGGCGTTTTGAAAGTGTGTTATATCGACTAGAGGGGGGGTGAATAGGCGATTTTTATGAAAGTCTTCAAAACGTGGAAGTTATGAAGACAAACGATAGAAATGAACCTATTACCCTGCAGCGGAAGGTAGACTACACTAGGCAAGCCATAGTCAAGTAGTCAATAGAGTGAAAGCACAATGACTAATAGCAGCAATGTAGTAAGGATCAGGTAGGAAGATATTATGAAGCCAAACAGAGCACGCAGTCACTCAATGAAGATAAAAGATAGTGCAATCATACAATGACTTCACACGGAGTAACAGTACGTAAAGAGAAGGGAAGGATGAAACCAGTGACTCGTTGAAGACAATGATGTGTTGGACCAGTTCCAGTTGTTGTGACAACTGTACGTTTGGTTAGGGCGGATATGTATTTAAACCTGAGGACACACAGTCCCGGACACCCAGTCCTGAACACGCAGCTCAGGACACCTAGTCCTCACCGTATTCCCCTTGAGCTAAGGTCACACAAACCTCGCCCAATCACTCTGGTAAGTCTTCAAGGTAGACTCCCAAACCTTCACAGACTTCGTTCACCGGCAATCCACAATGTCTCTTGGATGCTCAGAACGCGACGCCTAACCGGCTGGAGGATTCACAGTCCTCAAGTGTAATAAGTCTTCAGATCACACAGACAAGAAGACTTCAGTGATGCCTAATTCTCTTTGGCTCTAGGTGGTTAGGGCTTTATCCTCGCAAGGAATTCTCTCTCAAAGGCTTCGAGGTGGGTTGCTCTCAAACGACAAAAGCAGTATACTAACTCTGAACAGCCAACCGTTTATGGTTGTAGGGGGTGGGCTATTTATAGCCACTAGGCAACCCGACCTGATTTGTCCGAAATGACCCTGGATCACTAAGGAACTGACACGTGTTCCAACGGTCAGATTTCAAACTCACGCGGCAACTTTACTTGGGCTACAAGCAAAGCTGACTTGTCCGACTCTGGACAAGATTCGCTCTCACAGTCTTCACTCGAAGACATAGGTTTTGATTAAGCATCACTTCAGTCATTCTGACTGGTTCTCTTGGACCCCACTTAACAGTACGGTGGTTCCTATGACTCAATAAAGAAGAAAAAGAACTACGAAAGATCTAAGTCTTCGAGCTCCATAGGCTTCATGTGATGTCTTCTCTTGTCATAGTCTTCAATGTGAATATCTTCATATACCACCTTTGACTTCAATGTCTCCATACATTTTTAGGGGTCATCTATGGTAGGAAAACCGAATCAATGAGGGACTTCTTCCTGTGTTATCCTGCAATTCTCACAAACACATTAGTCCCTCAACTAGGTTTGTCGTCAATACTCCAAAACCAACTAGGGGTGGCACTAGATGCACTTACAATCTCCCCCTTTTTGGTGATTGATGACAAACTAGTTGAAGTTTTCAACGGGGAATATAATATGTGAAATTGTAAAGGATAAGGAATTGTCTTCATAAGTTGCAAGGGCTCCCCCTGAAGATGTGCATATAAGTAGTTTGCTTTTGGAATGCAAATGCACATGGCAGGTTGTGCTTGTGGAGATCCTCTTTAACTTATTATGACAATCCACTATGCATGTGAAGGTATGTGAAGATAATGACATGCAAAATGGAAAATGGACGTCTGCAAAATGATCTAAGTGCAGAATTTATCGTCGCACATGCGGAATTTATCATCGCATCACAAAATGGCAAATAGGTAGGAGACGACCATCGAGTTTAAGTGTTACAACTCAAAGAACCAAATGTATCAAAACGAGAGTTGTAAACACGAAGCAAAATATGAAGCACCCGCCCATATGGACCCGCTTGAAGACTATTAAACTCATATGCTTCTCCCCCTTTTGTCAGTAAGGACCAAAAAAGTTTAAAGACATAGAGCCTCTACTCGTTCCCATGAAGAGTAGGTGAGGCAGCAGGGTCGTTGGTGGTGTCCGGCGGTGCAGAAGAGCTTGGAGCAGTGTCAAAGCATGCTGAAGGAGGCGGCGGTGAAGTAGCATCGTCATCATCCTCGATCACTCTGGCATTTACAGTTGCAGCAGAGGAAGAGAACTCAGAGTCTTCAAGAGATGGAGTTCGTCGCAACACTGCCCTTCGAGGAGGTGTGGAGTCAAACTTGAAGCGCTCAGAGAAGCCATCCTCTTGAAGATCATCTTCAGAACACATCAGTGTCAGCCCTTTCCATGTGCGTCAAGAGGTTTCATGAGCAACAAAGGCATTCTTGGTGGCAAGATTGCGAATGTGATTAACATCCACCAAGAGGCTTTGCATTTGACGCTTCAGCCAGTCATGATGCCTATCTTGTTTCTGATGAAGAGCCACAAGAAGCTCTCGGTCATTGAGAACACGAGTGCGCTTCTTGGGTCGTGGGGCAGTTGTACTGTCGGTGGCTTCAGTGAGAGCAGGATGCGGTGCACGTGTAGTGCCAGCCAAAGGATACACACGAGTGACTGCTTCAACTCCTTCAATGTTCTGAGAAAAACTTTGATGCTCTGCATTCTGAAGACTTAGAGGTTCCTTGGCAGGCTCAGGATAGATGGCTTCAATAGACATATCCACATCAGGCAGAAAAATCCGGTGATTGCGAGCAGATGGCTGATATGAGATAGCAGAGTGAAGTTTGATCAACCGCATTACCCATGGGGCATAGAACTTCAAGCCAAACAGATCAGAGCCTGATGCAGTAAGTTGGCGAATGAAGAAGTCCTGTGCATTGAAGCATTTGCCATGAAGAATATAGAAGGCCAAAGTCTTCATTGCACCTTCCATCTTGGCATGTGGAGAGTGCCCTTTGATGGGCCAGAGAGTTCGCCTTATGATGTGATAAATAGTCCTTGGCAGATACTCTAGGTCTTCAACAAAGAACTCTTTGGGATATGCAGCATCTTGGGGTAATGGCTTCATCATATTGAGCATCTGACTCATGTTAGGTTCAGGCTTCTGAAAGATGCTCTCCACAACTTCACTGTGAAGTTGACAGCCAGATTCGTAGAGATCGCCGGGAGTGGGTAGACCAGTGAGCTCAATGATGTCAAAGGCTTTGGCTTTGTGATGAACGTTTCCTGTCATCCACTCCAGGACCCAAGTCTTCGGATCTCTGTTATACCCACGGATGTGAAGTGTGGCATAGAATTGGAGCAGTAACTCTTCATTCCAATGCTCTTGGTCAGTGAAGAATGGCAGCAGCAGGGCAGACCAGCTATTGCTTCAATATCAAGACGCTTGTGTGGGAAGATGCGACCTTGATTGTAAAGAATGCAGGAGTAATAGCTTCGCTGCGGATAGCTCCAGAACCGATCAAATGATATTCTTTCCCTTGAGTAGGGGTTCCTGGAGCTATTGAAGAATGTGTTGTCTGCTTTGAAGCCATTGATATTGAAGGATCCAGGTGTTGATGCAGGACCTGGGAACCTGGGCAATCTTGGGATTGGCTTCTGTACCTGAGGCCTGTGCTCAACATGATAGTCGAACTGAGGACCGGCAGCAGGCGCGGGAACAGAAGCAGTGGGATCAGTGGCTTCACTGACTTCTGGTGCTTTTGTTGGGGAGGGCTCCACATTAGCTTCAGCCATGACAGCATTAGTGGCTTCATTGGTGTTGGTGGTGGCAGCCTCAAGATTTTCAACCTCCACTTGACAAGCTGGAGGGTCGGTCACAATCACATTCTCCTCGAGAACCGCTTCTTGGTGGGACATGGGAGTAGCAGCTTGTGGGACTTCTTCATCGGCTGATGCAGCCGGAATGTCTTCAGCAGTTTCAGACGCAGAGACTGGAGGCCTTGGTCCTTTGCGAAGCCTGCGCAGCGCAGGCGACGCCTGTGTAGTTGGAGTTGGCTGAGCCTCAAAGTCTTCTTCCTCTTGTGGGCGATCATCCCATGAAGCATCCTGAGCAATTGGCATCAGAGGACGACCAATGCTGATGAGTTCGCTGTGCTCGAGCTGAGGAACGACTGCACCATCTTCTACATGGTCATGGTGACCAATGTCTTCAGTAGCGAGGGGATCAGCTGCTGGAAAGTCTTCAGCTTCATGAGCCTCTGTGAAAGCAGGCTCATGGATTGTCAGTTGACGTTTAGCGTCAGGACGAACCATGGAAATGGGTTCAACAATCAAGGGCTCTGTGGGAGCAGCCCGTTCTTTCTTGGCCTTCCTCTTCTTCTTGGAGGGGGCAGTAGGAGAGGTGACAGTGTCCTGGACTAGGGGGTACTCACCACGTCGTCTCCTGATCTATTAGATTGGGCCGAGGACCCCCGTGGCCGTATACTCATGGGCCAGTTCAGACGGCTACCGCATACAAAGAAGATTCCACAAGACTTGGCGATCAAGACAAGGACTTCTCCCCACCGGCGTATTCGGCTAGGACTCTTGTTATCCTAGGCCTCCGGTGCATTACATAAACCGAGGCCAGGCTAGTCGATAGATATACAATATATACATCATACCATAGGCTAGCTTCTAGGGTTTAGCCTCCTTGATCTCGTGGTAGATCTACTCTTGTACTATCCATATCATCAATATTAATCAAGCAGGACGTAGGGTTTTACCTCCATCAAGAGGGCCCGAACCTGGGTAAAACATTGTGTCCCTTGTCTCCTGTTACCATCCACCTTAGACGCACAGTACGGGACCCCCTACCCGAGATCCGCCGGTTTTAACACCGACATTGGTGCTTTCATTGAGAGTTCCGCTGTGTGATCGACAAAAGGATCGATGGCTCGCCTGCAGATCAACTGCGACTTCGGCATCTTCGTCACCAGCTCGACTGGTCACCTTGGTTCGACCAAGAACTGCGCCCCGTGTTCGGATCACCATGTTCGGACGAGGGCCTTCATCAACACCAACTCCGATCTCTATCAATATCATGGAGGAATCGTCGATGGAGCTCGGGGGCTCAACATCAACATTGCCCTCGGGCGACCGTGCTATTTTTCCGGACAGCGAACGCATATCCGGCGCCACCGCCTCCTCGAGCGTCGCTTTAATGATCGCTTTGGTGGAATTGTGCGGAATCGAGTCTACAACAATCCTGGAAAATTTCGTCGAGTTCCGATGGAGGAATCTCTGGCAATCTATGATATACCGGAGCCCTGTCAAATCTGGACGGGAATCTGGACGAGTTTAGAGCGTGGTGTCCAGCTTCTAGCTCGGATGTCCTTTGAAAGATCCAACCGTTGATCGGCTGCGGAATTCCTATATCTACCACCTCTCAAAATTTCAGCTCGATCCGACCGTCCAAACTCCGGGAACCTTCCGATTAGTGCATCACTTTTTGGATCTGTTTTCTGCGCGAAGACGAATTCGACCCGAGTTCGTCTTTTTTATGAACAGGATTTTGGACATCCCTTTTGAAGGAAGTTTTGTATGGGGTATTGTGTTTTGTTTCCGAACACATCCCACTAACTTTAAGATCTTTTGAACATGATCTTCAACATCATGCTGGTGTCAAACCAGTCCGACAATATTGCTCCACGGCTGCCGACCTGCGCTAGACACGTCGTCACTTTGTTGAGCCGAGCTCAACTTCTTCGGATCATCATCTCGGCAAGCCAAACAAGAGTCCGGCATCGCAAAGGATAAATCATCACCAACATCGCCGCCCCACGGATTACACGGAGCGGGCATACCGGCATCACCGCACGGTCGCTTCATCAAGCCGGCATCGACCACGTCACGACCTGCATCGGCAGGGCCGCACTATTGCTTCTTCAAGATGGTGTCCATCACGCCGACCTACTTCGACTCATTGGCTAACATCGAGGCTTCGACATCTCGGCTGGACCGGAGGCTTCACCATCTCTTTATCAACCTACTCCGGACACTTCGGCGTCACTAGCCGACCAGCTCCGTCACGTTAGCTGGGCCGAGGGCTTTGCCTCGGCGAGTCAACCTTTACCAGCATTGCCATGCCATCGTTTTATCGCCCATCAGGTAATGGGTGTGCGGAGCGGGTCCGCATTTTAGGAATCACCTTCCTTCGGATTGCTACAACAAATAAACCAGGTGCTATTAATCCCAGTTTTTTTATTTGGGTTCATTTTTCCCAAGGAATTATTACTCTGGTTTGTCCATCATATGTACACAGGTCTATCAAATGGTGACCGCATTAACGACGGTCGCGTGGTGCTTCGATCAGTTTCCGTACATAGTCCGGCGAACGCCGCATCCGGAGCTCGGACCGACCTGTGAATTCAGGCTTTGCCACGCCTTTACTACATCACACCGACGCCCTGCATCGACATTGACTTCGGCGCCAGGCCATATTTCTTCTATTCCTCACTTTGCATAAATTATTTATTATGCAACATTTTTTTAATTATCATTATTACTATTATCTCCGGTTTGCACTATTTTTTGTGCACAGGAAAATGATCCGGGGACTTCGGCGTCACTCTGCCGGTCTTCATTGACCGTGCTATGTCACCACTTCGTCGTGTCGAGCTCTCCGCTCCGCCACCTCGAGACCGGCTTGGGGGATGGAACCTTGCCCCGCATCAAGCTCGGACCGCGTCATCAATACCGAACACATTAACCAGCTAAGTCGCTTTCATGCTCAAAGCTTTAATTTCTAACTTGTGTTCGGTTCGACCAAGCATTATACTTTTTTGGAAAAAAGTTGCTTGTAAATTTTTTTTCATTGTCCAAACTTTGTTTGTGACACACAAATTCAAGGACCCAATTCACTTGGGGGCTTTCTTTAAGAAGCTTTTCCTCTTGCATGTGATTATACTTGTACGGCTTCGTTCCTTGTTCGTGTATTATACCACAATATGCACCATATTGACTTAAGCGATTTGCAAGCTGGGTTGCCTGGCTCCTGTGCTTACCCCTATGTTCCCGATTGTTTGGCTAGGGAGTAAAAGGAGCACCTCTGCGATTGTCACGATCGGGTCGCCCAAGCCGGACCTCAGACTGGGTGAAGCCGAAAGCTAGCGCTCTTATAGTTTTCAATGATGGTCGGCACACAACGGAACTCATGAGTACAAAAAATCTATTGCACAAGTCTCATAATAACAATGAGCACCGAAGAAAGGTATCGGTGGGGGTACTATTTTCTTCGAAGATGCTTCTTACACTTCACGGTAATATAGCATAAGTTCCTTGAGCGCGCTTTGTCTGTTACAGCCTTATGGCCTGATTGCCTGGTTATTGGAAACACCGTCGATATTCTCGACCGATGGAGTACATAACACTTTTCGGTCCTTGACCAAAGAGGGAGAAGCCGACGGTCGGTTAAGACGCGTTTAAAGTTCGGTTGAACAGAGATATGATATAAGTACTTCGGTACATACAATCATTATACATAAAATCTTTTACCCAAGTCACTTGGGGGCTCTTAAAATTTATATGAGCTATTTTATAGTAAATGTGTTTTCTTCTTGGTCGTTGCAAAGTCTTTTTCTATCGCTCCTATTTCGACGTGAGTATGTGGTCAATAGCCAGATAACCCATTTTCTCTCTAGTGACCGCTCGAGTTTAGTTCGCTAAACTGGTCTAACGAGATGCACTCCGCCTTCGGGATAGGAGGCTGCTGCCGTAGGCTGACCCGCTTGAAGTCTTGAGATCGGATGTGTAATGTTAAAGCACGACAGAAGCACTCTTTTTTTTCTAAGACCAATTTTCGGATTGGCACCGAACACTTGATCTTGTTCGGACGTCAAGTTTTTACTGACGTTTTTTGGTTTTTTCCAAGTTTATGGCACTTTTAAACTATTTGTGTGTTTTCAGCACAAGTCTCGCAGTGCAATGCCGGACACCTTTATAGATTCGGCAAAAATATTCTCGGATATTGCTATATATGCATCGGTTTCGAATTGTGTCTTCGGTGAATAGTTGGGTTGCCCGGCTCCTGCACTTGCTTCCTATGTTCCGTTTTGTTCGGCTAGGCGTGCAAAGGGAGAACCACTGCGATTGTGCTTCTAGCTCACATGTTTAAGCACCTTAGTGGAGAAAGCCGAAAACTGACTGTCACAATAGGCGTAAACTGGTCAGCGATCCGATGACTATGACGGGCCATTCATAACATTGGCCGAAGTGTTTACGGCTTGACCTCGACTGTCGCCGAACACTAACGGGGGCTATTAACTGGCCTCCCAAACTAAATACTCGATATTTTGCTCTTAATTCGAGCTGAGGTTTCATGATCATGCTTAGCATGACAACCCAAAGAAAGGAACCGATAGCGGGACTATTTTGTTTGGAATACATTTCTTCTGTTAAACAGTAATATAACATATCTCTCTGCATACCTTTGTTTATAAAACCGTGTGCCAGATTGCCTTGTTTGTCATAGATCTTTGCCCTCATAAAGGCTTTATAAAGTAGGACAAACACGGCTACTGGCCAAGGAGGTGGAAGCCGATGGTCGGGCAACAAAGTTTTGTACAATGCGAATCTGAGCATTAATGACGTAAAGTACTTGGATACATAGAGTCATTACACATAATTTGTGATTTTACTATGGATATTGATCCTTAATTTGGCCACCCGTGCCCGCATTAAGGCTCGGGGGCTACTGGGCTTCGGGCTTATTATTTACAAATATTAAAGGGGCACATCGATCCCCTGATCTAGTGTTGCCACCTGACCAGTGTCTCGGGGGCTACTGCATTGCTTGTCCAATGCAGAAAATTTTATGTGCAATATAGTTTCCGAGGAGATTTTGATCCTCAGGTTGGTCGGCCGCACCCAACCTGAGTCTTGAGGACTGAGCACGCCGCTTTTGTGTCCTGAAGTATTCTGCCGAGCTAGGACTTGATCCTCAGGCCGATTTTGCAAATCAACCTGAGTCTCAGCGGCTACTGGGATCAACGGTCTTATGTCATCCTTCATGTGCATCTCGGGTTTTAGACCGATACACACCTTGAGGGCTACTGGCCATATATCTCGGCAGAGAATAAATTGCAATAATAAAAAATATTGACAAAAAATCGGCCCATAGTCGGGGTGGTGCACCACCTCGAAAGCAGTCCGGCATAAAGCTCGGGCGCTAGTGGCTGGCTCCATAGAGGGCATTTCCGGCATTAAGCTCGGCTAAACTCCTTCAACTTTTTTAAACTAAGGTGATATGACACCTCAGATATAGTCCGCATTGGAGCCTGGACACAGTCCGGCGTTGGAGCTCGGATATATTTCGGTGTTGGAGCTCGGGTATACAGTCCGGCGTTGGAGCTCGGATACATAGTCCGGCATTGGAGCTCGGATACATTCCGGCGCTAGAGCTGGGAAGCGGTCCGGCATTGGTGCTCGGCTGCAAAAGATACCTCGAATGCAGTCCGGCGTTGGAGCTCGGACGCAAGAGGACCCTGCCTCCTGGGAACAACTTCAAACCCGAGGTGTGGCATAAAAATAAACAAGGCATTGATAAAGGCCGGAAACTTAAAGGGGCTCCTCGGACACCCGACGTGTAAACTCGTCAAATGCATTTTCGGCGATCCTCAAGATCGAAGATAAAGAAGATTTGTTGAACCAGTTTTCAAGACCGGCAACCGAAGGTGAAGAACAGTTCGGAAGAATGGAGGAGCGTCCCTAACTTGAAGACCGGGTCAGGGGGCTACTGATGGTGTCCTGGACTAGGGGGTACTCACCACGTCGTCTCCCGGTCTATTAGATTGGGCCGAGGACCCCCGTGGCCGTATACTCATGGGCCAGTTCGGATGGCTACCGCATACAAGGAAGATTCCACAAGACTTGGCGATCAAGAAAAGGACTTCTCCCCACCGGCGTATTCGGCTAGGACTCTTGTTATCCTAGGCCTCCGGTGCATTACATAAACCGAGGCCAGGCTAGTCGATAGATATACAATATATACAACAATCATACCATAGGCTAGCTTCTAGGGTTTAGCCTCCTTGATCTCGTGGTAGATCTACTCTTGTACTACCCATATCATCAATATTAATCGAGCAGGACGTAGGGTTTTACCTCCATCAAGAGGGCCCGAACCTGGGTAAAACATTGTGTCCCTTGTCTCCTGTTACCATCCACCTTAGACGCACAGTTCGAGACCCCCTACCCGAGATCCGCCGGTTTTGACACCGACAAGAGGCTTTAGGATGTTTCCTCTTCCTGGCTTCAGCCTCAGCAGTCCTTGTCTTCTTCAGCTCTGAAGCGGTTGACCGGGCTTTTGGCTTTGAGCCAGTCATTCTAGTTGGGAAGACAATGGGATCTGCTTCCTGCCTTGGTGCGAGAGGTTCGGCCATAATGGGCGTCTTCTTCTGCTTAGCAGCCATCCTGGGATCAATGCCCGGACGCCGAAGGGCCTTGCGCTTCTCAGCTTCATTGTAGCCTTGCACACACTTGTCAGCCAGGCTCTTCATACGCTCCCGAGAACCCTGAGCTTCTGCGCGTTTCTTGAGAAAGGCTTCTTTGAGCTCATGCAGCATAATCTTGAAGTTTTTCACCTCTTGCATGCTGAGCTTAGCCATATGCTTCTTGAACTGAGCCTTTTCATAGTCAATCTTTTGCTTCAGTTCGACGATGCGCTGAGCGAGGGCTAGCTCTGAAGCAATGGCACCATGGAAGGCGACACTGAGGCCAATGGGTAGTTGCAGATCTTCGAAGCTGATGTTTGGCGTGTCAAACCACTCATCAATGAAGTTGTGGATGATTGTCACGTCAAAGAGAGGCAGATCATTGAAGATTTCCGCTTCTTCTTTGCTCTTGATGAGTTGCTCAAGAGTGTCATCTGCAAGATCTTCATCACTTGGCAGATCAATGGCATCATTGCGCAGAATGGCAGCAGCTGTTAGCTCTTGGCCGGTGTGTGGCAGAGGCATCTTGACCTTCTGGGGCTTGGAGATGCGTGACAAATCTTCAGACTGCACACTGTCTTCAGGAGGTGCAGTTGCCAGTGGCTTTGCCTATGAGATTTTTGGAGCAGAGGCAGGCTTTGAAGCTTTAGGATGCTTCTTTGGCTTCAGCGCTGCAGGCGCTTCATCTGATTCAGCATCATCTGCAGGCTCATCCACGGCTGTCCCTTGAACCAAGATATGGGTGATGAGACCTTCAAGGTTGTAGAAAGGACCGACGACATTGGGTTCTGCATCACGTGTGCCGTCAGCCCTTGGAGCAGAAGGACCAGGGTTGAAGTCTAGTCCCAATGTCTTCTTGTTCTTCTTTGCTGAGTTCTGGGCAAACTGGAAGTTGCGCTTGAACAGAATGTCGTCACGACACCATAGCAGGGACGATGGGTCAGCATCCGCAGGCTGTGGTCCACGGACCATGCAGGGATAGAAGCCTTGTTCAATGGCTTCATCCATGGTCCTGGGTTGAAGATTTTTGTAGAGGATGTCTCCCCATGGTCGCTTGATGGCATTCTTTTCAGCATATTCCTTGGTCACAAATCTGTACTTGAACCACTATTCTGCCCAATAGCGTCGAATCCATTGGATTCGCGTCTTGCGCTGATTGTAATCCTCTTCAGGATCTGTCTTGTACAGCTCTGAGAGGTCATCGGGCAGATCTCTTGATGTTTCTCCTCGACGCTTTCTGCCACCCTTCCTTGCTGATTTTTTTGAAGCCATGAACCTTAACCTGAAAGGCTTCAATACGTTCGGAGGCTTCAAGGGTTTTCGCTTGCTGGACAAACAGGAACTGGCTTCGGGAGAATTTATGTGATGCTGTAAGAGTTCTGCAAATGAATGCAGACTATGAGAACCAAGGGATTCTCCCACGGACATGTACCTGTGACAGCATTAAGGTGCAAGGGAAGGGGAAGAGGTCATATGCATTCTCAGAAGATTTTGAAGATAAATCAGTTTAGAAGACATTGACCTCATTGTGCGAAGACATTCACTCATAGATAAGGAGTTGGTTCCAGATTTGTATGAATCCACGGATCAGTACAAGTGAGGAATCTAACTACTTTGTGAAGCATAAGTGAATATACTAGGCATGTTATGAGATGCAGTATGAAAGAGATCCAATTTGTGTGAACAGAAACTGCTTGTGGTAGAAAGTGATAAGGCTATAGGATCAAAGAGGCCGTAAAAAGGAGGTTTTATTTACCACACGAAAAACTGCTAGACGGAGTGGAAGAGGAGACCGAGCAGTTCAATCGTCCGTGCCCTAACTTGGCGACGGAGGACACCTACGGCGACGGCGGAGAAGGCGATGTCCACGATCGGCGTGAAGACGGCGTCGGAGAGGTTGCGGCAGCGAAGCGCTTCGTCGCCGGCATCGTCGAGGGCTAGCTGTGGTGCTAGGGTTCGTGCGAGAGTGGAAGAAGAGATAATGACTGCTGTGAGGTGTGTATTTATAGGTACAGGGGCGGCACTGCGTTATTACACAGGTGCCCCTGGCGATTTGCATCTGAGGAACACGTGGCCATCATGCAGCATATTGGGGTTTGTTCCACGTCCCACGCACGCCTGGATTGTCGGGTGGTCGTTCCCACTTCTCCGGGTTTCAGGTGGAGGAATGAGCATTGAAAACGGACTTAATGGTTGTCTTTGTATCTTCTGCTGACAAGGACGCAGAGAAGACATTCGACAGTTTCAATAGAATGCATATGATTTGGAGAGATAGAGTTTGAGATAGAAAGCATAGATAGATTAGGGTCCGATCACATTCACTTAGTTCAAAAGATTCAACGAAAAGACATAGCTATAAGTGAATGCTGTAGAGGACAGAACACTAGTATATATATATATATATATATATATATATATATATATAATCAACATAGTGAAGATAATCATGAAGATATGTTGAGATTGAAGCCAATACCAAATGTGAAGACATAGCAAATGTAACGCCATGAGTGAAACACTTCAAACAGAACATTTGGTGGTGGCGTTACCCACCGTATAGGAAGTATTAGACCCAGACATGGCACACAATTATCGTGGCGCTCCGAAGTCAAATTCCACATTAATGTATTCACACTTAGAATGTATGTCTTCATTGATTGAAGATATACTTTACTTCGTGTGTTGCACATCTAAGTCATCAATATGCATAAGTGTTAGGATGTGTGCCTGATCACAGGACATTTGAGGATTCCAGGATATTTAGCTCACCCAGTAACTTGCAAAATCTCTTCTCATCCAAGGGCTTGGTGAAGATATCTGCCAATTTCTCTTCAGTGTTGACGTGTATGATATCAATATCTTCCTTCACAACATGATCTCTGAGAAAGTGATGAAGAATTTCAATGTGCTTTGTCTTCGAGTGCTGAACTGGGTTGTTGACAATCTTGATGGCGCTTTCGTTGTCGCAGTAGAGTGGCACTTGCTTCAGATGAATGACATAGTCCTTGAGTGTTTGCTTCATCCACAAAAGCTAAGCGAGGCAAGATCCAGCAGCAATGTATTCAGATTCAGCAGTGGAGAGAGACACACAGTTCTGCTTCTTTGAAGACCAACATAAAAGTGATCGTCCTAGAAAGTGACATGTGCCTGATGTAGACTTGTGATCCACTTTGTCACCAGCATAATCAGCATCCGAGAATCCAACCAGATCAAACTCTGAGCCCTTTGGATACCATAATCCTGGAGTTGGGGTGTGAGCCAAATATCGAAGAATTCGCTTCACAGCTAAGTGATGCGACTCCTTTGGTGTCGCTTGGAATCGAGCACACATGCAAACACTAAGCATAATATCTGGCCTAGATGCACATAGATAAAGCAAATAACCAATCATGGAGCAGTATACCTTTTGATCGAACTCTTTACCATTGTCGTCGGGACCCAGATGATGCTTGGCTGGCATTGGCGTCGTGAAGCCTTTGCAGTCTTGCATACCGAACTTCTTCAGACAATCTTTGAGATACTTCTCTTGAGATATGAAGATGCCGTTGCATTGCTGTCATATTTGGAGATCGAGGAAGAACTTCAGCTCTCCCATCATGGACATATGATATTGCTCTTGCATCATATATCCAAACTCTTCACTATACTTCTGATTGGTGCAGCCGAAGATAATGTCATCCACATATATTTGGCACACAAACAGTTCACCATCACATGTCTTCATGAAGAGAGTGGGGTCTAGGGAACGAGGTATGAAGCCTTTGCTCTTCAGGAAGTATTTGAGTGTGTTATACCAGGCCCGAGGGGCTTGTTTGAGGCCATGCAGTGCCTTGTTGAGCTTGTATACCATCTCAGGATGTTTTGGATCTTCAAAGCCAGGCTGTTGTGCAACATACACTTCTTCTTCAATCTTGCCATTGAGAAAGGCGCTCTTCACATCCATTTGATATAGAAGTATGTTGTGATGATTGGCACAGGCCAGCAATATGCGCATGGCTTCAAGTCTAGCCACAGGAGCAAATGTTTCATCGAAGTCAATGCCTACCACTTGAGTATATCCTTGAGCAACGAGACGAGCTTTGTTTCTGACAACTTGACCATGCTCATCTTGCTTGTTGCGGTATATCCATTTGGTGCCAATTATGTTGTGCTTCCGAGGATCAGGACGCTTAACCAGTTCCCATACATTATTCAGCTCAAACTGTTGAAGCTCTTCTTGCATAGCTTGAATCCATTCAGGTTCCATGAAGGCTTCTTCAACTTTCTTGGGTTCTGTTATTGAGACGAATGCGAAGTGCCCACAGAAATTTGCCAGTTGAGTCGCCCTTGAACGAGTAAGCGGACTAGGTGCATTGATGCTATCAATTATTCTCTCAATCTGCACTTCATTGGCAACACGAGGATGTACAGGGCGAAGATTTTGCTCTTGCTAATCATTGTCATTGTTAGTGGGATTGTCTTCAGGCTGAGCATTGTCTTCAGGTTGATCAGGTGCGGAGTTGATAAGTTCCTCTTCAGGTTGAGCTTCAGAGGGTATGATTTCTCCAGTTCCCATTAGCTTGATTGATTCGCTGGATGGAACTTCATCTAGCACATTTGGCAGGTGCTCTCTTTGTGAACTGTTAGTCTCATCAAATCGCACATCCACTGTTTCAACCACTTTATAAAGAAAGAGATTGAAGACTCTGTAGGAGTGCGAATCCTTTCCATATCCAAGCATAAAACCCTCATGTGCTTTTGGTGCAAATTTTGAAGTGTGATGTGGATCCTTGATCCAGCACCTGGCACCAAATACTCTGAAGTAACTGACATTTGGCTTCTTGCCAGTAAGGAGCTCATAAGATGTCTTGTTCAGAAGCTTGTGAAGATAAACACGATTGATTGTATGGCATGCAGTATCAATGGCTTCAGGCCAGAATTTTCTTGGAGTCTTGTATTCATCAAGCATCGTTCGGGCCATCTCAATGAGTGTTCTGTTCTTGCGTTCGACGACGCCATTCTGCTGTGGCGTGTATGGGGCTGAGAATTCATGTGTGATGCCCAAGGTATCAAGATATGTATCAAGGCTAGTGTTCTTGAATTTAGTGCCATTGTCACTTCTGATGTGCTTTATCTTGGCACCATAGTTGTTCATTGCTCGATTGGCGAAGCGTCTGAAGACATCCTGCACTTCAGTCTTGTAGAGGATTATGTGCACCCAAGTATATCTAGAATAATCTTCAACAATAATAAAGCCATAGAGGCAAGCAGTAGTAGTAAGAGTTGAGTAATGAGTGGGACCGAAAAGATCCATGTGGAGCAGTTCGAAGGGTCGAGTGGTTGTCATGATTGTCTTCGAGGGATGTTTGGCCCTCGTCATTTTCCCTGCTTCACAGGCACCGCATAAGTGATCTTTCTTGAACTTGACGCCCTCGATGCCTATGACATGCTTCTTATTTGCAAGGGTGTGGAGGTTCCTCATGCCAGCATGCCCTAGCCTCCGATGCCAGAGCCAGCATTCTGAAGCCTTTGCTAAAAGACATACGGCAAGCTGTGGTCCTGCCGAAAAATCTACCATGTACAAATCATCTTTCCGATAGCCTTCAAACACTAGAGACTTGTCAGATTCCATTAGTACAAGGTAGCGATATTTTCCAAATATTATGATCATGTTCAAATCGCAAAGCATTGAGACAGACATTAAGTTGAAGCCAAGGGATTCAACAAGCATGACTTTATCCATGTGTTGATCCTTTGAGATTGCAACTCTACCTAGACCCAATACCTTACTTTTACCAGTGTCAGCAAATGTGATGTGACTCTTGTCGGATGGACGTAAGGTTGAGTCCATAAGAAGGCTTCTTTTGCCAGTCATGTGGTTGGTACACCCACTATCAATAATCCATTCTAAAGACGCTGGTGTCGTACCCTACAGTGCAGTTAGGGGGATAGGCTTCACGAAGAGAATTGTGAAGCAAAAACATTTGACGAACTAGTGGGTTATGAAAGCTTAGATCCAGATTAGGACTGATAGGGAGAGTAGCAAGCGATTCAGGAATGAAGTACATAGTAAGACCATTCGGGCATTTGATCTTGCACCCTACAAGATGTTTAAGGTCCCCAGCAATAGCGTCAGATGATTTTGGTTTTCTGCTGGAGACCTTTCCCTGCAAAAGAGAGTTAAGCTTTCTTAGCCACCCACATCTTCAAGGGTGGCTTAGAAGCAATAAGTCTAAGTGCAGCATCTGAGAACTTTGGCTTTGGAGCCCTAGCAAAAAGTCTTGCAGGCGGACAATAGTACTCATAAGAATAAGCAGAATAGTTCTTGGTCTTATGAACATGGCGGTTTGATGAACCGCGCTCATATTCATAGGCCTAAGTATGGTTTCCCTGAAAAACATTTGCGTTAGTGCGACTCAGGTGAGTCCTCTGTCTGTATGAAGCCTTTGGACCGTATGAAGCCTGTGGTCTGAGGTTTGTCTTCTTCACGTGTGGTGTGATGATGACATTCACAGGAAGATTCTCCAGACACTTTTTCGGAACCCAGATCTTCTTCATAGGCGGTCCATTCCTGCAGTTAGTACCAATGTACCTGGCAAACACTTCACCATTCTGATTCTTAAACAGTTTATAGTTTGCATCAAAGGATTCATCAATGACAATGGGATTTGCACAAGAGAAGCCAGATAGATTGGATAGATCTGCTGAAGATTCCTTTGCAGCAACCCATGTGGTTTTGGGGTACTGCTCAGGTTTCCAGTAAGAGCCATCAGCATTCATTTTCCTTACGAACCCAACACCCTCTTTCCTCAGGTTTCGGTTCAAGATCTGCTTTTTGAGGACATCACATAGTGTCTGATGCCCTTTAAGACTTTTGTACATCCCTGTTTCAAACAATGTCTTCAACCTAGCATTCTCATCAGCAATAGCAGTGGAATCCTCAGCAGAGGGGTTAGTTCCCACGTCAACACTTGAAGATATTGCAATAGTAGCAGCAGTAGAACATTCAGCAACAGTAGTAGCATTATCACGCTCAATGCATTTAAGACATGGTGGTTCAAATCCTTCCTGAGCGGAACTGATCTGTTTGGCGTGAAGTGACTCATTTTCCTTTTGAAGATCTTCATGAGCCGCTCTCAATTTCTCAAGACCTTGCTTCCTTTGAAGATAATCATAGGAAAGCTTTTCATGAGTTGTTGAGAGTGTTTCATGACGACTTTCAAGTTCCTCATAATTAACGTGAAGATTTTTTATGTCTTCAATTAAGGACTCAGATCGAGTCATTTCAGCGCCGAACAGATCATCGCTTTTGTCTAACAGTTTTGAATATGTTCCATGGCTTTCTGTTGTTCAGTTGCAATTTTAGCAAGTGTTTTGTAGCTGGGTTTTGAACCACAATCAGAGTCATCATCACTGGATGTTTGATAGTGAGTAGTGCGTGTGTTTACCTTGGCACCGCGTGCCATGAAGTAGTAGGTAGGAGCGGAGTAGTCCTTGTCATTTGCATCGGTGTCGGTGATGAGGTCATTGTCTTCAGTGTTGAAGATGAACTTGGCAACGTATGTTGTAGCCAGACTTGCGACGCCAGAATCGG
Organism: Triticum aestivum; assembly: GCF_018294505.1. Classification (NCBI taxonomy): domain Eukaryota; kingdom Viridiplantae; phylum Streptophyta; class Magnoliopsida; order Poales; family Poaceae; genus Triticum; species Triticum aestivum. The sequence continues at coordinate 562,640,753 of NC_057803.1, forward strand.
ACTCCTCCTCAGACTCCACCTCCGCCTTCTCAGAAGCGGACTCCTCCTCTGAAACCATTTCCTTGCCAACAAACGCACGTGCCTTGCCAGATGAGCTCTTCTTGTGTGATGAAGACTTTGAAGAAGACTTGGAAGAAGACTTTGAGTATTTCTTCTTCTTCTTGTCGTCAGAGTCATATTCCTTGCTCTTCTTCTTCTTTTTGTTCTCATTGTCCCACTGAGGACACTCAGAGATGAAGTGGCCAGGTTTCTTGCACTTGTGACATGTTTTCTTCTTGTAGTCATGAGCAGAAGCTTCATCATTCCTTGAGCTTGATCGTGAAGACTTTCTGAAACCTTTCTTCTTGGTGAATTTTTGGAACTTCTTCACAAGCATAGCAAGTTCCCTTCCAATGTCTTCAGGATCATCAGAACTGCTGTCAGATTCTTCTTCATATGAGGAGACAGCTTTTGCCTTCAAGGCACGAGTTCACCCATAGTTTGGACCGTAGATATCTCTTTTCTCAGAAAGCTGAAACTCATGTGTGTTGAGCCTCTCAAGTATGTCAGACGGATCGAGTGTCTTGAAATCAGGACGTTCTTCAATCATCAGGGCTAGGGTGTCAAACGAACTGTCAAGTGATCTCAGTAGTGTCTTGATGACTTCATGCTTGGTGATCTCAGTAGCGCCAAGGGCTTGAAGCTCATTCGTGATGTCAGTGAGTCGATCAAATGTGAGCTGGACATTCTCATTGTCATTTCTCTTGAAGCGGTTGAAGAGGTTGCGAAGGACACTGATTCTCTGATCTCTCTGGGTTGAGACGCCTTTGTTGACCTTGGAGAGCCAATCCCAAACTAGCTTAGATGTTTCCAAAGCACTCACGCGGCCATACTGTCCTTTGGTCAGATGACCACAGATGATATTCTTGGCAGTAGAGTCCAGTTGAACGGACTTCTTGACGTCAGCAGTAGTGACACCTTCTCCAGCCTTGGAACACCGTTCTTGATGACATACCATAGGTCGACGTCAATGGCTTCAAGATGCATGCACATCTTATTCTTCCAGTAGGGATATTCAGTTCCATCGAAGACGGGGCACGCAGCGGAGACTTTAATTATCCCTGCAGTCGACATAGCTAAAACTCCAGGTGGTTAAACCGAATCACACAGAACAAGGGAGTACCTTGCTCTGATACCAATTGAAAGTGCATTATATCGACTAGAGGGGGGGTGAATAGGCGATTTTTATGAAAGTCTTCAAAACGTGGAAGTTATGAAGACAAACGATAGAAATGAACCTATTACCCTGCAGCGAAAGGTAGACTACACTAGGCAAGCCATAGTCAAGTATTCAATAGAGTGAAAGCACAATGACTAATAGCAGCAATGTAGTAAGGATCAGGTAGGAAGATATTATGAAGCCAAACAGAACACGCAGTCACTCAGTGAAGATAAAAGATAGTGCAATCATACAATGACTTCACACGGAGTAACAGTACGTAAAGAGAAGGGAAGGATGAAACCAGTGACTCGTTGAAGACAATGATGTGTTGGACCAGTTCCAGTTGTTGTGACAACTATACGTCTGGTTATGGCGGCTAGGTATTTAAACCTGAGGACACACAGTCGCGGACACCCAGTCCTGAACACGCAGCTCAGGACACCCAGTCCTCACCGTATTCCCCTTGAGCTAAGGTCACACAGACCTCGCCCAATCACTCTGGTAAGTCTTCAAGGTAGACTCCCAAACCTTCACAGACTTCGTTCACCGGCAATCCATAATGTCTCTTGGATGCTCAGAACGCGACGCCTAACCGGCTGGAGGATTCACAGTCCTCGAGTGTAATAAGTCTTCAGATCACACAGACAAGAAGACTTAAGTGATGCTTAATTCTCTTTGGCTCTGGGTGGTTAGGGCTTTATCCTCGCAAGGAATTCTCTCTCAAAGGCTTCGAGGTGGGTTGCTCTCAAACGACAAAAGCCGTATACTAACTCTGAGCAGCCAACCGTTTATGGTTGTAGGGGGTTGGCTATTTATAGCCACTAGGCAACCCGACCTAATTTGTCCGAAATGACCCTGGGTCACTAAGGAACTGACACGTGTTCCAACGGTCAGATTTCAAACTCACACGACAACTTTACTTGGGCTACAAGCAAAGCTGACTTGTCCGACTCTGGACAAGATTCGCTCTCACAGTCTTCACTCGAAGACATAGGTTTTGATTAAGCATCACTTCAGTCATTCTGACTAGTTCTCTTGGACCCCACTTAACAGTACGGTGGTTCCTATGACTCAATAAAGAAGAAAAAGAACTACGAAAGATCTAAGTCTTTGAGCTCCATAGGCTTCATGTGATGTCTTCTCTTGTCATAGTCTTCAATGTGAATATCTTCATATACCACCTTTGACTTCAATGTCTCCATACATTTTTAGGGGTCATCTCTGGTAGGAAAACTGAATCAATGAGGGACTTCTTCCTGTGTTATCCTGCAATTCTCACAAACACATTAGTCCCTCGACTAGGTTTGTCGTCAATACTCCAAAACCAACTAGGGGTGGCACTAGATGCACTTACACGTTTCATCCTCAGTCGCAAGGACAGGTTGAACGTGTCAACCAAGTTCTCAAAGGCATGCTTCGAGCTTGTGTAATTTCATTCGGCAAGAAATGGGAGGAATCTCTTCCATATGCCGAGTTCTCTTATAATAATAGCTATCAAGCTAGTCTGAAGATGTCCCCTTCGAAGTGCTATATGGAAGGAAGTGTCGAACCCCTCTGAACTGGTCAGAAACTAGGGAACCTCCACTCTTCGGTCCAGATATTATCCAACAGCCCGAAGAACAAGTTCGCATTATACGCGAGAATCTCAAGACTGCTCAGTCACGTCAGAAAAGTCAATATGACCGTCATCACAAAGACATGGTCTATCAACCTGGGGAAAAGGCTTATCTTCGAGTTACACCAATGAAGGGTGCTCACCGCTTCGGGATCAAGGGCAAGCTAGCTCCTCGCTATATCGGTCCCTTCACTATTCTCGAAAGGCGTGGAAAAGTGGCATATCAACTGGAGCTTCCGCCGAACCTTTCTCAGGTTCATGATGTGTTCCACGTGTCACAACTCCGCCGTTGCTTCAAGGATCCAATCCGAGAAGTGGATCATGAAGTGCTCGAATTGCAACAAGACCTCTCCTATAAAGAGCATCCGGTCCGCATGCTCGACCAAGCTGAACGCCGCACACGTCAGAAGGCGATCAAGTTCCTCAAAGTCCAGTGGTCCAATCACTCTGAAGACGAAGCCACTTGGGAAAATGAGGACTGTCTGCGTGATGAATACCCCGCACTGTTTCCTTCTACCTCCTAAATCTCGGGACGAGATTTGTTGTAGTGGAGGAGATTTGTAATGCCCGGATAATCTTGCTACAGTAATTCCATGCTAATCATGCCACGACACCTCGATTACCGTTGCTAAACTTCCGTCAGTTCAAACCGCGTCAAATTCAAATTTCAATTAATGTAAACAACAAAAGTTTTCAAAGGCTGTAACAAAAATGTTCGGGCCGTGCTGAATATTACAAGGGTAATTATAGTAAAGGAAACACAATTTTATAAAATCCTTAAATGCGCTAAAATTAATTAACACAGAAAAGGAAAGGAAATAAAAGAAAGAAAGGAAATACAAAAAAAAGGAAAACCCCCGAGGCTACGGCCCAGCAGGCCACCGACCCAACCAGGCCACGACCCACCAGGCCGGCCCACCCTGCACCCATAAACCCCCCCCCCCAGTCCCCCAGCTCCCACTGACACTCCCGACTCCCCCCTCTCTCAAAATATCTCCCTCTCCCCCTCTCTCA
>NC_057803.1:562645347-562652158 GCF_018294505.1 Triticum aestivum
CGGGCGGGCTGAGGCTTCGCCGTGTCCGCGCCCGGCAGCCCACGCCCGCTATGGCCCCTCTGGCCACACACAGGTGGGGCCCAGCCCCCAGAACGATTAAAAAAGATTTAAAAATAATAATAAATAATAAATAAAATTATTAATTAAATTAATTAATCAATCAAATGATTAATTAAAGGATTAATTAACTTAATTAATTAAAGGATTAATTAACTTAATTAATTTTGATTAATTAAACTAAAACAACTAACTAAGCCTAACTAATTGACCTAAACCCTAATTAACTAAAACAGTCAATGACAGGGGGGTCCCACCCCTGTTGACGAGTCAAACGTTGACTGGTCAACTGGGTCCCTCTGGCCCACTTGTCAACCACTGGGTACACTTTTGTGTACATTGTGCTGGGTGTGCCTAGCAATTTAACATTTATTTTCGAATTAAAAATAAATTCAGAATAATAATAAAATCTTTAGAAAATCATATCTTTTAATCCGTAACTCGGATTAAATTATTTTCAACATGAAAGTTGCTCAGAACGACAAGACGAATCCGGATACGCAGCCCGTTCGTCCGCCACGCATCCCTAGCATAGCAAACACACAACTTTCCCCCTCCGTTCATCTGTCCGAAAACGCGAAACACCGGGAATACTTTCCCGGATGTTTTCCGCCTTCACCAATACCACCTCATACCGCGTTAGGGCACGCCTAGCATCACGCTTTGTCATGTCATGCATCATCATGCATTTGTTTGCATTATATTTATTGTTTCTTCCCCCTCTTCTCTCGCTAGACATCGAGACCGATGCCACTGCTACCCAGTACGACTACGGTGTTGACGACCCTTCTCTCTTGCCAGAGCAACCAGGCAAGCCCCCCCTTGATCACCAGATATCGCCTACTCTCCTCTATAATGCTTGCATTAGAATAGTGTAGCCTATTGCTGCTTTTCGTTAATCCTATCCTGATGCATAGCCTGTCCTTGCTACCACTGTTGTTACCTTTACCTCCAATCCTAATGCTTAGTATAGGATGCTAGTTTATCATTAGTGGCCATACATTCTTGTCCGTCTGCCATGCTATACTATCGGGCCGTGATCACTCGGGAGTTTATCACAGGTATATATCTATACATAATATATGATACTTGTGGTGACCAAAGACGGGTCGGCTCGTAGGACTACCCGCGAGTGATTCACGGATTGGGTCTGAAAGGACGTTTGTCCCGACGGTCCTCTGAGTGGATCTTTGTGGCGAAGCGATAGGGTAGGTTGAGACCACCTAGGAGAGAGGTGGGCCTGGCCCTGGTCGGCGTTCGCGGTTATTTCAAGATAATACGTTTAACGAGATCTTGGTAGTTGATCTCAGTCTGGCTACTGGCCTATACGCACTAACATCTACGCGGGGATAGTTATGGGCACTCGACGTCGTGGTATCAGTCGAAGCCTTCGTGACATTAGCGACTGAGCGGCGCGTGCCGGATTGGACTGGAACGCCTGCTAGGCTAGGTCTGCTTCCGGTCGCGTTTGCAACGTGCATGTGTGCAAAGGGCGATGGGCCCAGACCCCTGCGCCATAGGATTTAGATCGGCGTGCCGACCTCTTTGTTGTGCCTAGATAGGGCTGCGACGTGTTGATCTTTCAAGGCCCGACATGACCCAGGAAAGTGTGTCCGGCCAAATGGGATCAAGCGTGTTGGGTTATGTGGTGCAACCCTGTAGGGAAGTTAATCTATTCGAATAGCCGTGATCTTCGGTAACAGGAAGACTTGGAGTTGTACCTTAACCTTATGACAACTAGAACCGGATACTTAAATAAACACACCCTTCCAAGTGCCAGATACAACCGGTGGTCGTTCTCTCACAGAGCGACGAGGGGAGGATCATCGGTTAGGATTATGCTACGCGATGCTACTTGGAGAACTTACCATCTACTCTCTTCTCCTTCTGCAAGATGGAGGTTACCAGAAGCGTAGTCTTCGAAAGGACTAGCTATCCCCTCTTATTCTGGCATTCTGCAGTTCGGTCCACATATGATAGCCTTATTCCATTTGATACCAATGCATACATATGTAGTGTAGCTCCTTGCTTGCGAGTACTTTGGATGAGTACTCACGGTTGCTTTTCTCCCCCTTTTTCCCCTCTCCTATATCCGATTGCTGCAACCGGACGTTGGAGCCCAGGAGCCAGACGCCACCGTCGCCGACGACTACTACTACACTGGAGGTGCCTACTACTACGTGCAGCCCGCTGACGGCGACCAGGAGTAGTTTAGGAGGATCCCAGGCAGGAGGCATGCGCCTCTTTCGATCTGTATCCCAGTTTGTGCTAGCCTTCTTAAGGCAAACTTGTTTAACTTATGTCTGTACTCAGATATTGTTGCTTCCGCTGACTCGTCTATGATCGAGCTCTTGTATTCGAGCCCTCGAGGCCCCTGGCTTGTAATATGATGCTTGTATGGCTTATTTTATTTGTAGAGTTTTGTTGTGATATCTTCCCGTGAGTCCCTGATCTTGATCGTACACGTTTGCGTGTATGATTAGTGTATGATTGAATTGGGGGCGTCACAAGTTGGTATCAGAGCCGACTGCTTGTAGGAATCCCCCTTCCATACTCCTTGGCCAAAGTCGAGTCTAGACATTACACAAACTTTTACTAACATGGTTGTGTGCCTTACGGGCCCACGTCACCATCTGGGTGGTATTAGGATCTTTTACTCCTCGATCCTTACTCCGGGACTCTAAACTCTCTCCTACTCGGGTTAAACAATTTTACTAACTCTAACACTAGGATCATGTGACCACGTTCACCCCAAAGTTGGATAAGCCCTAGCTATTCATTAGAGTAGTATATTGAACATTATCCACATTGTCAGTTGACTCCTTTGAAACATCTTTGTTTTCAGATGGAACCCACGAGACAGGTCGTGCGCCACACAACGGCCATTGGTGCCTCAGGATCACCTGTTGTGTTGGTTGAGATGATGACCTATCTGGGTTATCCCTGGCACCCTGAGTACACCGTCTATGAGGAGTACCAGGACTTCAACCAGGAGCAGTACCGTGCCATCGTCCACCTCTACTCTCGAGAGTATGACTCCACTAGCGTGCTGCACACTGCTCATGGTGTTGGAGTGACCATCAACATGGCGGTCCACGATGCTGCTTATGCTGCTCTGACACGTCTTCGTGGAGAGTATCAGGAGTTGGACACCTCCCCCTTTAGGCACATTGCTATCGCATCTGATGTTGGTGTGGAGGAATACTACACTGCTGCCTACTCCACCGTCACCCGAGAGCCCTTCTACCATCAGAACCTGGTTCTGCATGCTGATGGGTTGGATAGAGCTAACCGAGCTCTTCGCCATGAGTTGTACACCGCCCGTCAGCACCTGTACCGTGCTCTGACACTGTTGCACCCCTCTGTCCGATCTGGTGATCTGTCGCATTCTGCGACCTACCCTGCTAGGACCGTGATGCCCCAGGGCGTCGGCTGGCCTGATGTGGGAGGCTACTCTCCTGCACTTGGTCCTCTCCTGCCACATACGCATTGGGTTCCACACCAGAGTATCTGCGGACCCCAGGCTACTCGCGTGGAGGTCTTCCCTTCGCGTCACTACCAGCTGTCGGGCTACACCTACCTCCGCAGTACCGCGTGGGACTGATGTAGACTTGCTTGTTAATGTTAGATGCATTCGCCGCGAGCCTGCGTGCCGCCTATGATGTCTTAGTCTATGTACTGAACTCTGTGTACCGAACTCTATGCATGATCTCTTTTGTAAGATATGCCAACTACTATGTAGTATCTATCGTGCTGCTTTCGTTGTGCATGTTTCATCATGAATGATTCTTGTCTTTGCAAATTTCTCAATGCTGAACTACCCCTGTTATATATTAGCAGGATGGTTAGACCAGGTGGTCGTGGTCGTGGTGGCAACGCCCCACCACCGGCTGAGTACATGGCTGGGATGATGCAACAGTTTGAGCTGAATCGTCAGTTCATGGAGAATATTATGGCTCAGTTTCCTCGCCCCAATATGAACCAGTAGCCAACCCAAGTGACTCTGCAGGATTTCATGCGCCTCAACCCAACCGTGTACCGCAGCTCAACTCAGCCTCTGGATGCTGATGGCTGGCTCCGTGACATCACCTATGAGATGGAGTCTGCTGATGTAGCCCCTGCCAACTATGTCACATTTGCTTCCTTCTTCCTGAAAGGACCCACAGCTCAATGGTGGGATAGCCACAGGCGTACTCTGCCAGCTGGAACAATCATCACCTGGCCAGACTTCCAAGCTACCTTCCGTGCTCGCTTCATTCCTCAGGGAGTCATGGACCGGAAGAAGCGTGAGTTCCGCAACCTCACCCAAGGCAACAAAACTATGGAAGCTTATCAGCGGGAGTTTCTGGACTTGTCCCGCTATGCTGAAGAGGACATTGCACCTGATGCACGCAGACAGGAGAAGTTCCGTGATGGCCTTCAAGCTAACATCAAGCTCGCACTTCTAGTGCATGACTTTGCTGATTTCGCCACCCTGGTGAACAAGGCCATCAATGTTGAAACTGGTCTGCAGGAATACCAGGGCTCTCACAAGCGCAACCATGACACGGGCTCATCTTTGGGCCCGTCCTCGTAGAAGCGTAAGATATGGATTCCCAACAACATGTACCAGCCAACTGCACCTGCCCCAAGGCAGCCCTATACTGCACCTCGTCTGCCTGCTCCACCAACTAGGCAGCCAAGACTTCCAGCTCCACCACCACAAACTCCTGTTCCCACTCCCAATAATGGTCTGTGCTTCAGGTGTGGTCAACAAGGACACCGTGCTAGGGAATGCAACCAGAACCAGAATCAACTGGCCCTCCCAGCAACTGGCCGTGGAAGCAACCAGCCCCGCAACACCAATGCCAAGTCTTATGGTCGTGTTCATGCCAACCATGTTGATCTCAATGAAGTTCTAGACCAGCCTGCTACCGTGATGGGTACACTCCTCGTAAATTCAGTACCAGCATCTGTTTTATTTGATACAAGAGCATCGCATTAATTCATATCAGCTGAGTTTGCATTCATGCATGGCATTAAATACGAAGAGATGAACACAGCGATTGTGGTACACACTCCTGCGGGCCAGTGTCAAACCTCTATGGTTAGTCACAACGTTCCCGTTGAAATTGAAGGACTGGAATTCCTTGCCTCTCCTATCGTACTAAAGTCCTGTAGCATCGACCTCATTCTGAGAATGGATTGGTTGAAAGCGCATACTGCTTCCATAGTTTGCGCCTCTAAGGTCGTCCATCTGCTACACCCTTCTAATGAAATAATTGCTTACCAAGCTCATCTAGTTCAGAACACCGAGGAATGTCTTTATGCCTTGAATGCGTTGAACGCTGCACCACTCGAGGGCATTGAAAACATTCCCGTCGTTCGTGAAATCCAAGACGTCTTCCCAATAGAACTTCCAGGGATTCCCCTTGCTAGAGCTGTTGAATTCATCATCGACTTGAAACCCGGCACCACGCCTATAGCTAAATGACCCTACAAGATGCCGCCGCATGAACTCACAGAGCTTAAGGAGGAAATCGACAAATCTCATGCCAAAGGTTTCATTCGCCCAAGTTGCTCTCCTTGGGGAGCACCTTCTCTCTTTGTTAAGAAGAAGGATGGGACAAACCGATTAGTCCAAGACTACCGTCCTATAAACCAAGCTACCATTCAGAATAAATATCCTCTTCCTCGGATCAATGATCTTTATGATCAACTGGCTGGCTCATCAGTGTTCTCCAAACTCGAATTGAGGTTGGGTTACCACCAGATCCGTGTTCATGAAGAGGATATCCCAAAAACCGCCTTCGTGACTCGGTATGGGTCATACGAGTACACCATCATTTCATTTGGCTTAACGAATGCTCCCGCCACTTTCTCTCGCCTGATGAATTATATATTCATGGATTACCTCGACAAGTTCGTCGTGGTTTATCTGGATGATATCCTGGTATTTTCCAAGAACAAGGAAGAACATGCTGGACATCTTCGTCTTGTGCTGGAAAAGCTTCGAGAGCATCAACTATATGCTAAGTATTCCAAGTGTGAATTCTGGCTCCCCGAAGTAACCTATCTTGGGCATGTCATCTCCAAGGATGGTATTGCTGTCAACCCTGAACGAGTTCAGGCTATTCTCGATTGGACTCCTCCGAAGAATGTCAAGCAAGTCCGAAGTTTTCTCGGTCTTGCCAGCTATTGCCATCGATTCGTCGAGAACTTCTCCAAGATTGCTAGGCCTCTGACTAATCTGTTACATAAGGGTGTCAAGTTCGACTGGACAGGCAAGTGTCAGGAAAGTTTCCAGGCGCTCAAAGACAAGTTGACTTCTGCCCCCGTGCTTTCTCCACCTGATACTAAGAAGGACTTTGTCATTTACTGCGACACTTCCCGTCAAGGATTAGGTTGTGTCCTAATGCAAGAGCACAGAGTGATTGCTTATGCCTCTCGTCAACTGCGCCCTCAAAAGAAAACTACCCAGTTCACGACCTCGAGCTTGCTGCTGTCATTCATTCACTGAAGCAGTGGCGACATTACCTTCTCGGTAATCATTGCGAAATCTTCATCGACCACCAAAGTTTGAAGTATTTGTTTACTTAGCCAGATCTAAACCTCCGTCAGTAGAGATGGATGGAGACTGTTGCAGACTTTGACGTGGGTATATCCTATACCCCCGGCAAGGCTAATGTAATGGTTGATGACTTGAGCCGCAAGTCTTACTGCAATCACCTCCAAGTTCACAAAGTTCAGCCCTCGCTTGTCGAAGAATTTAGAA
>NC_057803.1:562652375-562666950 GCF_018294505.1 Triticum aestivum
TCTCTAAATACCCTGGCTATCGTAGCAGATCTTGTAGCTGGTATAAAGACTATTCAAGGTTGTGACTCTGAAGTCCATAAGATTAAACGTCATCTAGCAGAAGGAAAGCCCTCCTTCTTCTCTATCGCCGATGATGGCGCCTTGTACTTCAAAGGCCGCCTAGTGGTACCATGTTCGAGGAAAAACCTGGATCAGACTAAAGGGGTTATGAAAGAAGCTCATGATACGCCTTTGTCTATTCATCCTGGTAGTACAAAGATGTACCAAGATATTCGTCAAAGATTCTGGTGGTCTAATATGAAGCAGGGTATTGCTCGTTATGTTGCTGAGTGTGACGTTTGTCGCCGTATCAAAGCAGAGCATCAAAGGCCTGCTGGAACTCTGCAACCTATCTCTATTCCTGAGTGGAAATGGGACCATGTTGAAATGGACTTCGTCACTGGATTTGCCAAATCGCAGAAAGGTAATGATGCTATTCTTGTCGTCATTGACTGGCTTTCTAAAGTTGCACATTTTCTGGCGGTCAAAGAGACAATCACTGCTAGTCAGCTTGCTACTCTCTACATGTCCAGAATTGTTTCACTTCACGGTATTCCACTGGTTATCAGTTCAAACCATGGCAGCTTATTCACTTCAAGATTCTAGGCAAGTTTCCAAGAAGCTATGGGGACTCATCTGTCGTTTAGTACGGCGTTTCATCCTCAGTCGCAAAGACAGATTGAACGTGTCAACCAAATTCTCGAAGACATGCTTCGAGCTTGTGTAATTTCATTCGGCAAGAAATGGGAGGAATCTCTTCCATATGCTGAATTCTCTTATAATAATAGCTATCAAGCAAGTCTGAAGATGTCCCCCTTAGAAGTGCTATATGGAAGAAAGTGTCGAACCCCTCTGAACTGGTCAGAAACTGGGGAACGTCCACTCTTCGGTCCAGATATTATCCAACAGGCCGAAGAACAAGTTCGCATTATACACGAGAATCTCAAGACTGCCCAGTCACGTCAGAACAGTCAATATGACCGTCATGTAACGCCCTCGATGTGGCTATATCTCCCACGTGTCGAAGCACGACTTAGAGGCATAACCGCATTGAAAGCAATGTCGCAAGTGAGGTAATCTTCACACAACCCATGTAATAAAATAGGGGAAGAAGATACATAGTTGGCTTACAATCGCCACTTCACACAATTACAAATAAAGCATTACATCATCCAAATACAATCAAGGTCCAACTACGGACCAAAATAAAGGAAGAACCCCAAATGCGACAAGGTCCCCGATCGACCCCAACTGGGCTCCACTACTGATCAACTAGAACGAAACACCACAAAGGACAAGATCTTCATCGAGCTCCTCCTGAGCTTGGTTGCGTCAACTACACGGTCTCATCGGCACCTACAAGCTGGTTTTGGAAGTATCTGTAAGCCACGGGGACTCAACAATCTCGCACCCTCGCGATCAAGACTATTTAAGCTTATGGGTAAGGTAAAAGGTATGAGGTGGAGCTGCAGCAAGCGACTAGCATATATGGTGGCTAACATACGCAAATGAGAGCGAGAAGAGAAGGCAAAGCAGGGTCGAGAAACTATGATCAAGAAGTGATCCTAGAACAACCTACGTCAAGCATAACTCCAACACCGTGTTCACTTCCCGGACACCGCCGGAAAGAGACCATCACGGTAACACACGCGGTTGATGTATTTTAAATAAGGTCAACTTCAGGTTTTCTACAACTGGACATTAACAAATTCCCATCTGCCCATAACCGCGGGCACGGCTTTCGAAAGTTCAAATCCCTGCAGGGGTGTCCCAACTTAGCCCATGACAAGCTCTCACGGTCAACGAAGGAATAGACCTTCTAGCGGGAAGACCCGATCAGACTCGGAATCCCGGTTACAAGACATTTCGACAATGGTAAAACAAGACCAGCAAAGCCACCCAGATGTGCCGACAAATCCCGATAGGAGCTGCACATATCTCGTTCTCAGGGCACACCGGATGAGCGAGACGTCGGGTAAGCCAGCCCAGAGTTGCCCCTGGTAGCTTCGGACATCGCTCAGTTGGACCAACACTTAGAGAAGCACTGGCCCTAGGGGTTAAAATAAAGATGACCCTTCAGCCGGCCGACTCAAGGGAAAGAAAAGGCTAGGTGGCAAATGGTAAAACCAATGTTGGGCCTTGCTGGAGGAGTTTTATTCAAGGCGAACTGTCAAGGGGTTCCCATTATTACCCAACCGCGTAAGGAACGCAAAATCCGAGAACATAACACCGATATGACAGAAACTAGGGCGGCAAGAGTGGAACAAAACACCAGGCATAAGGCCGAGCCTTCCACCCTTTACCAAGTATATAGATGCATTAATTAATTAAATAAGAGATATTGCGATATCCCAACAAAATATCCATGTTCCAACATGGAACAAGCTTCAATCTTCACCTGCAACTAACAATGCTATAAGAGGGGCTGAGCAAAGCGGGAACATGGCCAAACAATGGTTTGCTAGGGCAAGGTGGGTTAGAGGCTTGGTTTAACAACATCGGAGGCATGATAAGCAAGTGGTAGGTATCACAGCATAGGCATAGCAAAAGAGCGAGCAACTAGCAAGCAAAGATAGAAGTGATTTCGAGGGTATGGTCATCTTGCCTGAAATCCCGCAAGGAAGAAGAATGAGCCGACGAAGAAAACAAACGGACGTAGTCGAACGGGTCCTCACAAACGCAACGCTATCGGAACCAACCCGAAGAAGCAACACCGGAAAGAAGCAAACAATCATGGTAAACAACCATCACATAACATGGCATGACGCGCAAAACAAATATGATGCATGCCCGGTTTAAATATGCATGGCATGGCAAAGGGCACAAACAAAACTACAAGTTAAGTGGAGCTCAATATGCAACGAGTTGCATATTGACGGAACACCACATCACTTATTTACTTCACTCTCGGTTAGGTACTCCACAATATTAAATGTTGGTTAACATGGCAAGAGGTGAAGCATAACAAAACTATATCATCTAAACAATTTAAATGGGGCCGGATATAACAAAGAACAAATACAGTAAGTCCCCATATGCATTAGCAATTTTTAAAGCAACAACAAATTTTAACCATCTTAAAGTTGTTAACATGATGCGGATGACATGTTCAAGTTTATGCAATTTTTATTAAAGTTGACAAGAGAAATAAGAAGCATTTGTCACCGTGGTGGAAAGAAAAGGGGTGCCACGGCAATGATAACGATAACGGTGCCACTGCAATGTTCCGGTTCCGGTAACTCGATTGAGATGCCGATGCAAAGGAGAAGTGTGCAGATGCGTACAAAAGATGGTGGGGCACTCCTGGATACCGGGTGTACCATGAGTTGGCGACAAGGAAACGAGTGACCATTTGGACACGGTGCAAACACAAGCATCTCAAACATCACACATGCATTCGTTCACGGGCATCGTCTCGATGGTTACCTTCGAAGTGTGCAAACGGGCCGGTTCTCGTTCGGTGCCAAGTAGAGGAAGTATATGTTCTCGGGACGTGGTGGAAGTAGGGGGTACACGACGATGGTAGAGGTACTCGCGACGGTAGTGGTACGCTTTTCGTAGAAGGACTTGATGGATCCGAGTCACTTGGGGTCGATGGTAGTCGTTCACGTTTCAAGGAGGAAGTAGAGGTTCTCGCGATCTCGGCGATGGTATTTGTTCACGGCGGTAGTGGAACTTGACGGATCCGATGCCTCCGGACATAGTGGTACATGTTCGGTTTTCTTCGGAGAGGTACATGGCATTCTTCGGTCATAGGTACTTGACGTTTTGCTACCCGGGTCTTCGGCGACGTTGTTGTACACAAGACATTGGGGTACTTGTCGGTCCGGTCTTGATGGAGTAGATGTACACGTTGGGGCTTGTCGCATCATCGGGTGTAGTCGTACACGTACGAAGCGGAACTTGGCGTCCTGGTTCGGTGGTGAAGCTGGTACTTGTCGATTCAGGGGACGTCGGTAGAGATACTGGATGCGACACTGTGTACTCGTACACTTGCCGGAGAGGATTTTTCCATGAAGCCCAAAACGAAACAGCCACCATCGGAGGCAACAGAGGCGGAGGCGCACGAGGGTAGCGAGGCGGTGGTCGAGGTGACATGTGCTCGGGCAATGGTACCAAGCGGCAACGGGGCAAGGAGTGGTCCAGCGGGACATGGAGGTCGCCGAGAACCATAAGAGCAGCGGCAAGATGGCGCGGCGGCGGCCTCTACTCGCCGGTGTCGGAGGAGAGGCTGCAGGGGTGCCGGAGTTGGCGCGGTCGGAGGGGCTTGCCTCTGAACTGCAGCAGCAGGGCTGCTAACGATGGCTTGTAAGGGAGGCCGGCGCCATGGAGCTCGGGGTCACGGGGAAGGAACCGTGCAGAGAGGCGACGCTCGGCGGCCGGGCCGGCATCAAGGAGAAGGTTCGGTGCGGGGGCGGACCGGACAACGGGCAGGAGAGCAGCGTGCGTGGGGAGGAGATGGGATCGAGATCTCTCTCCTATGCACGGCGCGTGAGGAGGATGGAAGGGATATGGGATCTGGCACGGGAAAGAGCGGTGGGGCGGCAGCCGGCAATAGCTCGGGTGGCCGGCCGGTGTGACGTAATTGGAGGCGCCAGGCGTGGCTCGCTGGTATTGAAGATCGAAAGGGAGGAGCGAGGGGGTTCGAGCGAACAGGGATGGGGGTCGGGTAACTCCCTAGCGGCGTGAGGAGGAGGGGATCGAGGGAGAGAGATGGTGTACCGGCTGGGCCTTGGGCCGGCTAGGTCGGCCACAGGTGGGCCTTAAGCAGACTGGCTCGACCTAGATGGGCCGTGGGGATGGTTGGGCCAGCTTGGCAGGAGGTATCTCTCTCTCCTCTTCCTATTTTCTTTAGCAGAAAACAATTAAGGGGAAGAAAAAGGAAAGAGGGAGGTTAGGAAAAGAATTTGCGCTAGAGGTTTATTTCCCCGGACACAAAAAAATGAGCTTGTTCCCAGAAAATAGGAAAGAGCACACGTGTGAAGTTTGAATTCAAACTCATTTGAATTTAAATCAAATGAGTGTGAGAAGGAAGTCGGTATGCGATAGGTCCAAAAATGTTGGGAATTTTGGAGGAGCCCCGGTAAAAGGGAAAAGAATTATTGGGCAAGGTTTGGGGATCAACTCGAAGCACAAAAGGCATGGGGTTATTTTGCAAGTGTGTTCCGGTGAATTCCAACAAATGGAATATTTAATATAGCTCCCTACTATCGGGAGGGTATGTTATAAAGAGAAGTCACCGGGTGAATTCCCTCAGTTTAAATGGATCAAAGGTCCATGCCATTTATTTAGTTGAGTTAAGAAAAAAATGACATGATGGCATGATGACATGGTGCAATGCACATGATGCAATGATGAATGCAAAGAACCAAACAAAACACACGACGAAACCCGGAAACATGGAAGGCATCTGAAGCTCCGGTCTTGGGGCGTTACAACACTCCACCACTACGAGAGGATCTCGTCCCGAGATCTAGAATGGCACCGGAGGAAAAAACGGAAGAGAAAGAGAAGAGGTAAGGCTAAGTTGCTTCTTTGACAAACGAATGAAACCAAAGAACCTTGAGAGGTTGAACAAATTGAAAGAAATAATACAACAAAGATGAACGAGGTTGAAAACACTTCGTTAGAAAGGAGGAACATTACGGGAACCTTGTGGGTTGAAAGACATAAGAAAAGGTTACAATGGACAAGAAGTAGATGCAAGCACTCCGATTGAAACAAGATGCAAGACTTTATAAGACGAAAAGAACTTGAGTAGATGACACAACACTCCGGTTAAAACAAGACAGAGAAGGCATAATAATGATATAATTTGGACAGCACTTCGACTGTAAATGGAAGAAATTGAACATAATCTTGACAAACCGAGATGAGGAGTGAAAAGAGCAACAACACTAGACCTCCAGGAGAAAGAATAGAATAAAGATAATTGAGACAAAAGAATGTAGAAGAAAATGCCAACTTCTGCTACAAAAGAGCTTGAAAAGGTATCCTTAGGAGAAGGGTCGAACGGAGTTGTTGGAACACCAACAACGAAAAGAATAATTTTGATATGGTCTTATGGAATACATCTCAAAATTATGAGGTGACAACCTGCCACTCACGGGAAAAAGAATTGGATTGATAAGAACAAGGAGACGAGGAAGTATTTCACCGAGAGGATAAAGAAGAACTTGGGTCCTTTATAAGCGCCATACGTAGCAACAAACCTTAGGGAAGGCTTTAGGTGAAATATAACCCAAGATAATTCCAATGAAGAGATTGATGGATTTAAAATATCTCATTCTTGACAAGATGTGAATCATGAAACACGAACTCAAATTATCAAGAATGACATAATACCACCTCTATTGATACGGAAGAAAGAATTGCACTCCGAATTGCAAGATGAAGAAAGCTTGAGCTCCTTTGAAAAGAATCTAAAAGAACACTTGGAGAAGGAATTATTTCTTTGATGAACCATCATGTAGCACCTTGATGAAGAACTCCGGTAAACAAAAGGATGACGAAAAGAAAGGGAAGTTGAAAACACAAGGTGAAACCTTGTAATGATTGGATGAAGCTTTGCGACGAGATAAAGTGGAACTTGGGGCTCCGGAAGGAAATATAACACATCTCTAATCGAGAATGTGATATGATGAACCACTCCGGAAGGCAGAAATTGATTTTACTTGATGAAACAAGAATAAGAATTACATTATGCTTATCCTTCACCAATTTAAATTGATGACAAGCAGCGGATTTGGCATATTACTTATTCTTGTAGAGAGGATTAAGATAGATATTGCAAACTTGAAGAGGCCTTTAATGATCCACCGGTAGGATTTGAAAGAACGAAAGAATGGATATGATAACGAAGGAAGAAGAATCTTGATCAAACCACCGTAAGAATTAAAAATGAACGAAGTAAAGATAAAGAAACAACGGGAAGAATTATGAAATGAACGAAGATACTTGTGAGGATTTAGATCCATGAGAACGAAGAGATTACGAGCTGATTAAAGAATATTGAATGATGCACCGGTGAGATTTGGGGAAATAGAGCTGAAAACTGAGAATGAATAAACCTAAATTGAAGGACTCCGGATAAAAAAACTGAGAAGACTATTGAATTGCTCTGGATAGGTGAAAAGAAATCTCACAACCGAAGAGAATAATGAGAGGATGGCAACAAGCTAGAATCATGTATCTTTGAAGAGAATGGAGCAAGATTGAGAGAAAAAAATCTTCTTCGGTCTTCAAATACAGAGAATGACGAGGAGAAATACCACCATGAATTATTGAGATACTCCGGGATGATCAAAAGCGAAGAGATTGAGCCAATGATGAAAAGAATTTGACCGATCTTAGAGAAATACATAAGACTGATGATAATTCATTCTTACGTCAAACTTTAGAAAAGAATTTGAGAAGCTCCGGAAAAATAAGAAGAGTCAGGTAAGATCCTGGGGAAAGACCTGTGGGTTAGGGCCTACTCAAAAGAAACACCGTTGAAAAATTTAAAAGAGGGATTGCGCCGGTTGAAATAAATGGCTTGAATGAGATAACAACCTCGGAATAGGTTTGAACGGATCTTGAAGGAAAAGACGAGCCTTCCAAGATATCTTCAGCACTTCGGAATAATTGAATAGCGAGAAATGAATGAATATGATGAGAGTCGGCATGAGAAGGTATTTGAAACGAGGAAAAGGGTATGATCAACACAGCTTGAATTGAAACCACCGGAGAAGAGAAGGAACAAAGAATGATAACTTGAAGCTCCGTTACGATCTTCATGAGAATCACCGGATAAGAATATTGACGGAAAAGAATGGCGAGACTTCACAAGAATAAAAGGATACTTGATAAATAAATCCTAGTCCTTGAGGAAAAAGGGTGGGTGGACGGGAAAAACACAGGCAACTTGGAGACGGATGAAACGAACACCATTGAGAATAACTGATAATTGATCTTGCGAATGTTGAAGTGATCGGATCCACTTGAAGAGAGACACACCGGTTGAAAAGGATTGACATGACAGACTCGATGACCGAGAAGGATTAGTATTCACATCGGAGTATGAGAACACCATTTGGGGAAGGTATGGAATCAACATTTGACTTCGAAGCAACTCGAATACCACAACTCAAAACAAAACAAAGGATTGGCTTGCGAAATAAGCCGGAACAAACATATGATAGAGATTTCGTCCGAAGTTTTCGTAGTGGGGCCTACACGGGCTCGATCGTACAGCACCATCATGTACAAGGCAGTGCACATGACATACGAAGCGTCCCCGAGTCGGCATAGCCAAGGGCTCTTTAAGACACAACGAGACCACTGTAAAACCAACCGTGGATAGGCGGACCACTAGACGTCGAACCCCAATTTCGTATCATATATCTGTTGGAAAGATATCCTAAGAGCTACTTGAATTCCCACTTATAAACTCCCGAAACTTTCCGGTTATGCAATCAGGTGTTGGGGATATAGGGGAAACATAATATCTCACCCAAACTAGCAAATCCTACGTCCAGCTGTATCCATCCTTCAACACATCACCAAGAAACCTTCGGAAATCATCTACCTCAACCTTCGAAAAGCATCCGTTTTACGAGTTATGGCAATACTCCCGAACTCCCACCCCAGTACTGGGTGGCGTCGAGGTTATCTCACCAACAACTGCATAAAAGAGATTTTCGATGTCGGCGAACTAAACTCAGGTATTCCAGAACTGCAACGATAAAATTGTGACGACAACACCTCAGAGCTCAACTCCCCGGGACACTTCCACAAAACCCCTGACAGGAGGCACCAAGACAATGTTCTCGTCACAAAACCATCGGAACGATTCCAAGATACCCGCGTGATCCTAAAATTTCTTTTAGTGAAATTTGAGGAGAGAAGAGTCAAAACTCTACGTCAGGATGCCTTACCAGAGCGATGAGGAGACTGGGAAGTAAAAAGAATTCCTAAACTCTCCGATATATAATTCCTAAATGACTCAAAACATTTTTATAGACATAACTCGGCTGCTAATAACGATCAAGCAATGGGGCTCCTAAGGTCGGGGAAGGCTCTGATTACCAACTTGTAACGCCCTCGATGCGGCTATATCTCCCACGTGTCGAAGCACGACTTAGAGGCATAACCGCATTGAAAGCAATGTCGCAAGTGAGGTAATCTTCACACAACCCATGTAATAAAATAGGGGAAGAAGATACATAGTTGGCTTACAATCGCCACTTCACACAATTACATGAATAAAGCATTACATCATCCAAATACAATCAAGGTCCTACTACGGAACCAAAATAAAGGAAGAACCCCAAATGCGACAAGGTCCCCGATCGACCCCAACTGGGCTCCACTACTGAACAACTAGAACGAAACACCACAAAGGACAAGATCTTCATCGAGCTCCTCCTGAGCTTGGTTGCGTCAACTGCACGGTCTCATCGGCACCTGCAAGCTGGTTTTGGAAGTATCTGTAAGCCACGGGGACTCAGCAATCTCGCACCCTCGCGATCAAGACTATTTAAGCTTATGGGTAAGGGAAATGGTATGAGGTGGAGCTGCAGCAAGCAACTAGCATATATGGTGGCTAACATACGCAAATGAGAGCGAGAAGAGAAGGCAAAGCACGGTCGAGAAACTATGATCAAGAAGTGATCCTAGAACAACCTACGTCAAGCATAACTCCAACACCGTGTTCACTTCCCGGACACCGCCGGAAAGAGACCATCACGGTAACACACGCGGTTGATGTATTTTAATTAAGGTCAACTTCAGGTTTTCTACAATCAGGCATTAACAAATTCCCATCTTCCCATAACCGCGGGCACAGCTTTCGAAAGTTCAAATCCCTGCAGGGGTGTCCCAACTTAGCCCATGACAAGCTCCCACGGTCAACGAAGGAATAGACCTTCTAGCGGGAAGACCCGATCAGACTCGGAATCCCGGTTACAAGACATTTCGACAATGGTAAAACAAGACCAGCAAAGCCACCCAGATGTGCCGACAAATCCTGATAGGAGCTGCACATATCTCGTTCTCAGGGCACACCGGATGAGCTAGACGTCGGGTAAGCCAGCCCAGAGTTGCCCCTGGTAGCTTCGGACATCGCTCAGTTGGACCAACACTTAGAGAAGCACTGGCCCTAGGGGTTAAAATAAAGATGACCCTTGAGCCGGCCGACTCAAGGGAAAGAAAAGGCTAGGTGGCAAATGGTAAAACCAATGTTGGGCCTTGCTGGAGGAGTTTTATTCAAGGCGAACTGTCAAGGGGTTCCCATTATTACCCAACCGCGTAAGGAACGCAAAATCCGGGAACATAACACTGATATGACGGAAACTAGGGCGGCAAGAGTTGAACAAAACACCAGGCATAAGGCCGAGCCTTCCACCCTTTACCAAGTATATAGATGCATTAATTAATTAAATAAGAGATATTGTGATATCCCAACAAAATATCCATGTTCCAACATGGAACAAGCTTCAATCTTCACCTGCAACTAACAACGCTATAAGAGGGGCTGAGCAAAGCGGGAACATAGCCAAACAATGGTTTGCTAGGGCAAGGTGGGTTAGAGGCTTGGTTTAACAACATCGGAGGCATGATAAGCAAGTGGTAGGTATCACAGCATAGGCATAGCAAAAGAGCGAGCAACTAGCAAGCAAAGATAGAAGTGATTTCGAGGGTATGGTCATCTTGCCTAAAATCCCGCAAGGAAGAAGAACGAGCCGACGAAGAAAACAAACGGACGTAGTCGAACGGGTCCTCACAAACGCAACGCTATCGGAACCAACCCGAAGAAGCAACACCGGAAAGAAGCAAATAATCATGGTAAACAACCATCACATAACATGGCATGATGCGCAAAACAAATATGATGCATGTCCGGTTTAAATATGCATGGCATGGCAAAGGGCACAAACAAAACTACAAGTTAAGTGGAGCTCAATATGCAACGAGTTGCATATTGACGGAACACCACATCACTTATTTAGTTCACTCTCGGTTAGGTACTCCACAATATTAAATGTTGGTTAACATGGCAAGAGGTGAAGCATAACAAAACTATATCATCTAAACAATTTAAATGGGGCCGGATATAACAAATAACAAATCCGGTAAGTCCCCATATGCATTAGCAATTTTTAAAGCAACAACAAATTTTAACCATCTTAAAGTTGTTAACATGATGCGGATGACATGTTCAAGTTTATGCAATTTTTATTACAGTTGACATGAGCAATAAGAAGCATTTGTCACCGTGGTGGAAAGAAAAGGGGTGCCACGGCAACGATAATGAAAATGGTGCCACTGCAATGTTCCGGTTCCGGTAACTCGATTGAGATGCGATGCAAAGGAGAAGTGTGCGGATGCGTACAAAAGATGGTGGGGCACTCCCGGATACCGGGTGTCCCATGAGTTGGCGACAAGGAAACGAGTGACCATTTGGACACGGTGCAAACACGAGCATCTCAAACATCACACATGCATTCGTTCACGGGCATCGTCTCGATGGTTACCTTCGAAGTGTGCAAATGGGCCGGTTCTCGTTCGGTGCCAAGTAGAGGAAGTATATGTTCTCGGGATGTGGTGGAAGTAGGGGGTACACGGCGACGGTAGAGGTACTCGCGACGGTAGTGGTACGCGTTTTCGTAGAAGGACTTGATGAATCCGAGTCACTTGGGGTCGACGGTAGTCGTTCACGTTTCAAGGAGGAAGTAGAGGTTCTCGCGATCTCGGCGATGGTATTTGTTCACGGCGGTAGTGGAACTTGACGGATCCGATGCCTCCGGACGTAGTGGTACATGTTCGGTTTTCTTCGGAGAGGTACATGGCGTTCTTCGGTCATAGGTACTTGATGTTTTGCTACCCGGGTCTTCGGCGACGGTGTTGTACACAAGACGTTGGGATACTTGTCGGTCCGGTTTTCATGGAGTAGATGTACACGTTAGGGCTTGTCGCATCACCGGGTGTAGTCGTACACGTACGGAGCGAAACTTGGCGTCCTGGTTCGGTGGTGAAGCTGGTACTTGTCGATTCAGGGGACGTCGGTAGAGATACTGGACGTGACACTGTGTACTCGTACACTTGTCGGAGAGGATTTTTCCATGAAGCCCAAAACGAAACAGCCACCATCGGAGGCAACAGAGGCGGAGGCGCACGAGGGTAGCGAGGCGGTGGTCGAGGTGACATGCGCTCGGGCAATGGTACCAAGCGGCAACGGGGCAAGGAGTGGTCCAGCGGGACATGGAGGTCGCCGAGAACCATAAGAGCAGCGACAAGATGGCGCGGCGGCGGCCTCTACTCGCCGGCATTGGAGGAGAGGCTGCAGGGGCGCCGGAGTTGGCGCGGTCGGAGGGGCTTGCCTCTGAACTGCAGCAGCGGGGCTGCTGACGATGGCTTGTAAGGGAGGCCGGCGCCATGGAGCTCGGGGTCACGGGGAAGGAGCCGTGCAGAGAGGCGACGCTCGGCGACCGGGCCGGCGTCAAGGAGAAGGTTCGATGCGGGGGCGGACCGGACAGCGGGTAGGAGAGCAGCGTGCGTGGGGAGGAGATGGGATCGAGATCTCTCTCCTGTGCACGGCGCGCGAGGAGGATGGAAGGGATATGGGATCTGGCACGGGAAAGAGCGGTGGGGCGGCAACCGGCAATAGCTCCGGTGGCCGGCCGGTGTGACTTAGCTGGAGGCGCCAGGCGTGGCTCGCTGGTATTGAAGATCGAAAGGGAGGAGCGAGGGGGTTCGAGCGAACAGGGATGGGGGTCGGGTAACTCCCTGGCGGTGTGAGGAGGGGATCGAGGGAGAGAGAGGGTGTAGCGGCTGGGCCTTGGGCCGGCTAGGTCAGGCCGCAGGTGGGCCTTAAGCAGACTGGCTCGACCTAGATGGGCCGCGGGGATGGTTGGGCCAGCTTGGCAGGAGGTATCTCTCTCTCCTCTTCCTATTTTCTTTAGCAGAAAATAATTAAGGGGAAGAAAAAGGAAAGAGGGAGGTTAGGAAAAGAATTGGCGCCGGAGGTTAATTTCCCCGGACACAAAAAAAATGAGCTTGCTCCCAGAAAATAGGAAAGAGCACATGTGTGAAGTTTGAATTCAAACTCATTTGAATTTAAATCAAATGAGTGTGAGAAGGAAGTCGGTATGCGATAGGTCCAAAAATGTTGGGAATTTTGGAGGAGGCCCGGTAAAAAGGAAAAGAATTATTTTGCAAGGTTTGGGGATCAACTCGAAACACAAAAGGCATGCGGTTATTTTGCAAGTGTGTTCTGGTGAATTCCAACAAATGGAATATTTAATATAGCTTCCTACTATCGGGAGGGTATGTTATAAAGAGAAGTCACCGGGTGAATTCCCTCGGTTTAAATGGATCAAAGGTCCATGCCATCTATTTAGTTGAGTTAAGAAAAAAAATGACATGATGGCATGATGACATGGTGCAATGCACATGATGCAATGATGAATGCAAAGAACCAAACAAAACACACGACGAAACCCGGAAACATGGAAGGCATCTGAAGCTCCGGTCTTGGGGCGTTACACGTCATCACAAAGACATGGTCTATCAACCTGGAGAAAAGGCTTATCTTCGAGTTACACCAATGAAGGGTGCTCACCGCTTCGGGATCAAGGGCAAGCTAGCTCCTCGCTATATCGGTCCCTTCACTATTCTCGAAAGGCGTGGAAAAGTGGCATATCAACTGGAGCTTCCGTCGAACCTTTCTCAGGTTCATGATGTGTTCCACGTGTCACAACTCCGCCGTTGCTTCAAGGATCCAATCCGAGCAGTGGATCATGAAGTGCTCGAATTGGAACAGGACCTCTCCTATAAAGAGCATCCGGTCCGCATGCTCGACCAAGCTGAACGCAGCACACGTCAGAAGGCGATCAAGTTCCTCAAAGTCCAGTGGTCCAATCACTCTGAAGACGAAGCCACTTGGGAAAATGAGGACCGTCTGCGTGATGAATACCCCACACTGTTTCCTTCTACCTCCTAAATCTCGGGACGAGATTTCTTGTAATGGAGGAGATTTGTAACGCCCGGATAATCTTGCTACAGTAATTCCACGCTAATCATGCCACGTCACCTCGATTACCGTTGCTAAACTTCCGTCAGTTCAAACCGTGTCAAATTCAAATTTAAATTAATGTAAACAACAAAAGTTTTCAAAGGCTGTAACAAAAATGTTCGGGCGGTGCTGAATATTACAAGGGTAATTATAGTAAAGGAAACAAAATTTTATAAAATCCTTAAATGCGCTAAAATTAATTAAAATAGAAAAGGAAAGGAAATAAAAGAAAGAAAGGAAATATAAAAAAAAGGAAAACTCCCAAGGCTCCGGCCCAGCAGGCCACCGGCCCAACCGGGCCACGACCCACCAGGCCGGCCCACCCTGCACCCATAAACCCCCCCACTCCCCCAGCTCCCAGCGACACTCCCCACTCCCCACTCTCTCAAAATATCTCCCTCTCCCCCTCTCTCCCGATTGGATCGGGAGGAGAGCGCCTGCATCGCCGTCACCGACCATCACCTCGCTGGCGCCCCCTTC